>NC_069506.1:26954494-27141994 GCF_027579735.1 Bombina bombina | reverse complement strand
TTTACCTGTTCCTTTAGGTATATTTTATATATGAAATAACTGTTTCTGCTAACTAAAACCACAACGAGTGGCGCGCTAACTGTTGCGTGCAAGCAATATTGTTTTTTTATTATTAAGGACAACGGAAATAGCGTGCGTTTTACAAGTTGAAAGTAAAAGCGTTTGCTTGAGCGCAATTGTGATTTACACTCGTACCACAACTTGAGAGCTTGAATGAAGAGTGGGGGGGGGGGGGGGGGGAAGTTGCACTAAACACAACATAAATACACATACAAGTACAGTTACACTCATATAAACACTGTCTGATAAAAATATTTTAAAAAAATATCAAGATAATTATAAGGGCTCAAAGATATATAGTATGTTATTTGACAAAAAAATGGCTGCAAAGGGCTTTAATATATATATATATATATATGCATACATAGACATGTATAAATATGTGACTGTATGCATACATATATATATGTATAGATGTATGTACATATGTATTTATGTTTTACTGTATATTTACATAATATTCCAATGATCTTCACTTTCAGAATAATGTACTTTTTATTGTAAATACATAAATATATATATATATATATATATATATATATATATATATATATATATACTTATACCTGCATATCTATTCCTATAGATATATAGGTATAGATATGTAGTTTACATTAAAAGTATTATATATATTTAGAAATATATATTTAATAATAAAAAGTACATTATTTTCTATGTGAAGAACATAGGAATGTAAAATATGTATAAGCGCATCTGGTTTTGTGATATAGGACTAACGGAGTTGGGTTAGCAGTGAGCACACATGAAGAATTGCTAACTTTAATGCGTATTCTTGAAATATTAAATGTAAAATAAAAAAATAAAATTCTTAAAAATTATTTTACATACTGTAAAAAATATAGATATGTTCCATGGATTATAAAGAATATTTTACTGTATGTATAATAATTCTTAATATTTTTTTATTATTTAATATTTAAAGAACGTGCACTGAAGTTAGCAATTCTTTCTGTGCGCTAACCCAACTGCGTCAGAGAGAATAGTTTCATTCTCACCTTATATCTGCCTTTGCTCAACTGTTGGGTCTTGCAAGATTTTAAAACTTTAAAACTTCTTGGCATCCAAAAGGTTAACCATAACCATAAAATTGTAGTGCTGTTTATGCTGTTTTGATTGGTGCTATGTCTTTTACAGTGATATCTCTGGATAGCCAGAGTAATACTTATAAACCTTGTGAGTTGGGGTGTAGAGACTGTTAGGCAGAATATAAATGTTATTTTGTCTTGTAATTTTAGCAAGCAAATACATATATAAGCAGACCATAAAACTACAGAATACTGGGAATTTACAGCTCCGTTATTCATACAGATCTAGTTCACTAGTGTGCAAACAGACTTTACTTAATGTAGATACTGCCCCCTAGAGGAGGTTTAAAATGTAACCAGTATATTTAGCAATGAAAATTACCTCTTATAATTATTTTATGTATTAAGGCATAAGATAGCATTAATGTTTATTTATGGTTGTAAACAGTTTCATAACTTGTAAAAGATTTGAACAATCAAATAATTTGTGATATGAATAAATAAATAAGATCAAGAAACAATAATTTCTTTAGAGAAAAGAAAATAAATTTATCGCAACGCGTTTCTTGCATAATCCCAAAAATATCAATAATGATGGTTTCCATTCATTTGTCTACAAAATGCAATAAACATAATAACATGTTATTATTTTTTATAATTTTATGCAAGGCTCTCAATATTTATATTTACAGGTAGCCCTCAGTTTACGGCAGAGTTAGGTTCCCGAAGGAATGGTTGTAAATCGAAACCGTTGTAAATTGAAACCCAGTTTATAATGTACGTCAATGGGAAGTGAGGGAGTTAGATTCCAGGCCCCTCTCAAAATTGTCATAAGTAACACCTAATAAATTATTTTTAAAGCTTTGAAATGAAGACTTTAAATGCTAAACAGCATTATAAACAGTATCAAATAATTACACAACACAGAATATAAAATTAAACTAAGTTAAATGAATAAAAATATTTGCTAAACATTCCAATCTGGACTGATTTATAGACAGGAAGATCTTGTTCCTATGAAAGCTGCTTGATAGCTCATGTCTAGCTAGACTAATTAATTCCAGCCTTTTTCTGTGCTTGGCTTTGCATATCTTTGCTGCAACACAAGCGGACAGCTCCACCTACTGGCTATTTTAATCAATGCAATGCTTCTCAATGGTTTTCAATAGACTGAAAAAAAGTTGTTATTCTGAAACGGTGCAAATTAAACGGCGTAAATCGAGGGCCACCTGTATTTATTTAGTTATTAATTTACTTTATTTGATAACTCATGTATTAGCTACACAGTTCAGAATTAATTTTGTACATATTTTTTTTTTTTTACATGTAAATTTTGTTTAACCAATTGAGTGAATGTTATATTCTTTTAAGGGTGTTGCTTTTGTGAATCAATAGTCTATGATTAGAGTTCATTAGCCAAAACACATCAAACTGCTTGTTACACTGAGATCTTATCAGCCTGTTATTGCTGTGCATTCTAATTATTTATACAAATACGAGTTTTATAAAAATTACCTGGGTATGTGGACCGTTTCTGTTTTTTACTGATGCATTGACTCAGACGGTTCACTGAGATTTTTTTATTTTTATTTCTAGCCTTAGAGATTATTAGTCATTCAGGAATATGTGACAGCTCTTGCGCATATGCAGTCACATGATCTAATATTTTATTATTGTTAGTTGAATTTGTTCTTGGGATTACTTTAATGTTATAAAATATAATATATATCCAAAGATTTGTTACTGGCAAACTAACACTTGAAAAGTAAATAAACAATGGTCGTAAAAACAGAATTTATGCTTACCTGATAAATTTCTTTCTCTTGTGGTGTATCCAGTCCACGGGTTCATCCTTTACTTGTGGGATATTCTCCTTCCCTACAGGAAGTGGCAAAGAGAGCACACAGTAGAGCTGTCCATATAGCTCCCCCTCTAGCTCAACCCCCCAGTCATTCGACCGAAGGTTAGGAAGAAAAAGGAGAAACCATAGGGTGCAGTGGTGACTGTAGTTTAAACAAAAAATCTACCTGACTTAATAGCCAGGGCGGGCCGTGGACTGGATACACCACAAGAGAAAGAAATTTATCAGGTAAGCATAAATTCTGTTTTCTCTTGTAAGGTGTATCCAGTCCACGGGTTCATCCTTTACTTGTGGGATACCAATACCAAAGCTTTAGGACACGGATGAAGGGAGGGAACAAGACAGGTACCTTAAACGGAAGGCACCACTGCTTGTAAAACCTTTCTCCCAAAAATAGCCTCCGAAGAAGCAAAAAAAAAAAAGTTGCTGCCTTACAAATCTGTTCAACAGAAGCATCATTTTTAAAATGTTTCAGGAGGCTGCTGGCCAGCAGTCTTATAGGCCAAACGGATGATGCTTTTCAGCCAAAAGGAAAGAGAGGTAGCAGTCACCTTCTGACCTCTCCTCTTACCAGAACAGATAACAAACAAAGAAGTTGTTTGTCTGAAATCCTTAGTTGCTTGTCAATAGAACTTTAAAGCACGGACCACATCAAGATTGTGTAACAGACGTTCCTTCTTCGACGAAGGATTAGGACACAGAGAAGGAACAACAATTTCCTGGTTAATATTCTTATTAGACACAACCTTAGGAAGAAAACCGGGTTTGGTACGTAAAACTACCTTATCTGCATGGAACATCAGGTAAGGTGAATCACACTGTAAAGCAGATAACTCTGAAACTCTTCGAGAAGAAGAGATAGCTACCAAAAACAAAACTTTCCAAGATAAAATCTTAATATCTATGGAATGTAAAGGATCAAACGGAACCCCTTGCAGAACTGAAAGAACTAAATTCAGACTCCATGGCGGAGCCACAGGTCTATAAACAGGCTTGATTCTGACTAAAGCCTGACTAAACGTTTGAACGTCTGGTACCTCTGCCAGACGTTTGTGAAAAAGAATAGACAAAGCAGATATCTGTCCCTTTAAGGAACTAGCTGATAATCCTTTCTCCAATCCATCTTGGAGGAAGGACAAAATCCTGGGAATCCTAACCTTACTCCATGAGTAACCCTTGGATTCGCACCAAAAAAGATATTTTCGCCAAATCTTATGGTAGATTTTCCTGGTGACAGGCTTTCTAGCCTGAATCAGGGTATCAATAACCGACTCAGAGAAACCACGCTTTGATGGAATTAGGCGTTCAATCTCCAAGCAGTCAGACGCAGAGAAATTAGATTTGGATGTTTGAAAGGACCTTGTATTAGAAGGTCCTGCCTCATTGGTAGTGTCCATGGTGGCACAGATGACATGTCCACTAGGTCTGCATACCGGGTCCTGTGTGGCCACGTAGGCGCTATTAGAATCACCGAAGCCCTCTCCTGCTTGATTCTGGCAACCAGACGTGGGAGGAGAGGAAATGGTGGAAAAACATAGGCCAGATTGAAGGACCAAGGCGCTGCTAGAGCATCTATCAGCACCGCCTGGGGATCCCGGGACCTGGACCCGTAAAGAGGAAGTTTGGTGTTCTGACGGGACGCCATCAGATCCAATTCTGGAGTGCCCCATAGCTGAGCCAGCTGGGCAAATACCTCCGGGTGGAGTTCCCACTCCCCCGGGTGAAAAGTCTGACGACTTAGAAAATCCGCCTCCCAGTTGTCTACTCCTGGGATGTGAATTGCTGAGAGATGGCAAGAGTGATCCTCCGCCCACCTGATAATTTTGGTTACTTCCATCATTGCTAGGGAACTCCTTGTTCCCCCTTGATGATTGACGTAAGCTACAGTTGTGATGTTGTCCGACTGAAATCTGATGAATTTGGCCGCAGCTAGCTGAGCCCATGCCTGAAGCGCGTTGAATATCGCCCTCAGTTCCAGAATGTTTATCGGGAGAAGAGCTTCTTCCCGAGACCATAAGCCCTGAGCTTTCAGGGAGTCCCAGACTGCACCCTAGCCCAACAGACTGGCGTCGGTCGTTACGATGATCCACTCTGGTCTGCGGAAACACATTCCCTGAGACAGGTGATCCTGAGACAACCACCAGAGAAGAGAATCTCTAGTCCCCTGGTCCAACTGTATTTGAGGAGACAAATCTGCATAATCCCCATTCCACTGTTTGAGCATGCACAGTTGCAGTGGTCTGAGGTGTATCCGTGCAAAAGGGACTATGTCCATTGCCGCTACCATTAGTCCGATTGTCTCCATGCACTGAGCTACAGATGGGCGAGGAATGGAATGAAGAGCTCGGCAAGTAGTTAAGAGTTTTACCTTTCTGACCTCCGTCAGAAATATTTTCATTTCTACCGAGTCTATTTGGGTTCCTAGGAAGGGAACTCTTGTGAGGGGGGAGAGAGAACTCTTTTTGATATTCACCTTCCACCCGTGAGACCTCAGAAAGGCCATTACAATTTCCGTGTGAGACTTGGCTCTTTGGAAAGTCGATGCCTGAATTAAGATGTTGTCTAGATAAGGCACCACTGCTATGCCCCGCGGTCTTAGCACCGCCAGGAGGGACCCTAGCACCTTTGTGAAAATTCTGGGAGCAGTGGCCAACCCGAAAGGAAGAGCCACAAACTGATAATGCTTGTCCAGAAAGGCGAACCTGAGAAACTGGTGATGATCTTTGTGGATAGGAATGTGTAGATACGCATCCTTTAGATCCACGGTAGTCATATATTGACCCTCCTGGATCATTGGTAGGATTGTCCGAATGGTCTCCATCTTGAATGATGTGACTCTGAGGAATTTGTTTAGAATTTTGAGATCCAGGATTGGTCTGAAAGTTCCTTCTTTTTTGGGAACCACAAACAGGTTTGAGTAAAACCCCAGCCCTTGTTCCGCAATTGGAACTGGGTGGATCACTCCCATTGTATGTAGGTCTTCTACACAGCGTAAGAACGCCTCTTTCTTTGTCATGTCTGTAGATAGACGAGAAATATGGAACCTTCCCCTTGGAGGGAAGTCCTTGAATTCTAGAAGATATCCCTGGGATACAATCTCTAAGGCCCAGGCCTGAGCGAAGAGAGAGAGTCTGCCCCCTACTAGATCCGGTCCCGGATCTGGGGCTACCCCATCATGCTGTCTTGGAGGCAGCTGCAGGCTTCTTGGCCTTTTTACCCTTGTTCCAGCCCTGGTAAGGTTTCCAGGCTGTCCTGGGTTGTGAAGTGTCACCCTCTTGCTTTGCAGCAGGGGAGGATGAAGCGAGACCGCTCCTGAAATTCCGAAAGGAACGAAAATTATTTTGTTTGTTCTTTGTCTTGAAGGACTTGTCCTGGGGGAGAGCATGGCCTTTTCCCCCAGTGATTTCTGAAATAATCTCTTTCAATTCAGGCCCGAAGAGGGTCTTTCCTTTGAAAGGGATGTTCAGTAGTTTGGATTTTGACGACACATCGGCCGACCAGGACTTTAGCCATAACGCCCTGTGCGCTAAAATGGCAAAACCTGAATTTTTTGCCGCTAACTTAGCTAGTTGGAAAGCGGCATCTGTGATAAAAGAATTAGCCAGCTTAAGAGCCTTAATTCTGTCCATAATGTCCTCATATGAGGTCTCCGTCTGGAGCGCATCTTCCAGCGCCTCGAACCAGAAAGCAGCTGCAGTGGTTACAGGAACAATGCACGCAATAGGTTGGAGAAGAAAACCTTGTTGAACAAAAATTTTCTTAAGTAAACCCTCTAATTTTTTTATCCATAGGGTCTTTAAAAGCACAACTGTCTTCGATTGGTATAGTTGTGCGTTTAGCATGTGAAGAAACAGCCCCCTCCACCTTACGGACCGTCTGCCACGAGTCCTGCATGGGGTTAGATATGGGGAACATTTTCTTAAAAACAGGAGGGGGAACGAAGGGAATACCTGGTTTATCCCACTCCCTAGTAACGATATCCGCAATCCTCTTAGGGACCGGGAACACATCAGTGTAAACAGGAACTTCTAGGTACTTGTCCATTTTACACAATTTCTCTGGAACCACCATAGGGTCGCAGTCATCCAGAGTAACTAATACCTCCCTGAGCAATAAGCGGAGGTGTTCTAGTTTAAATTTAAAAGCCAACGTATCTGAGTCTGTCTGAGGAGCATCCTTTCCCGAATCGGAAATTTCTCCCTCAGACAGCACATCCCTCGCCCCCATTTCAGAGCGTTGTGAGTTTATATCGGATACGGCTACTAAAGCGTCAGAATGCTCAGAATCTGTTCTTAAAACAGAGCTATCACGCTTTGCAGGTAACACAGGCAGTTTAGATAAACACACTGAGAGGGTATTATCCATAACTGCCGCCAAGTCTTGCAAGGTTGAGCGGGCGTAACTGGTTGTGACATTTGGGGAGAGGTTAACAGGCTAACCTCATTACCTTCTGTCTGAGAATCATCTTGGGCCACATTTTTAAGTGCAACAATATGTTCTTTAAAGTGTATAGACATATCACTACAAGTGGGACACATTCTGAGAGGGAGTTCCACCATGGCTTCTAAACACATTGAACAAGGATTTTCCTTGGTGTCAGACATGTTTAACAGACTAGTAGTAAGACAAACAGGCTTAGCAAACACTTTAATCAAGTAAAAACACACTTTGAAAAAAAATGTTACTGTGCCTTTAAGAGATAAAAAAAGGCACACAATTTTGCAAAACAGTGAAAAAATGCAGCAAACTTTTCGAAATTTTTACAGTATGTACCTAAAGCATTAGTAAGATTGCACCACTAGCAATAAAAAAACGATTAACCCCTTAATACCCAAACCGGATCTACAGTAAGCAACAAACCGGTTAAAACAACTTCAGCACCTTGCCACAGCTCTGATGTGGCCCTACCTTCCCTTAGGAACCAGATTTGTGGGGAAAAAAAGCTTCTTACAGGCCCTCAAACTGCAGCAGGACCCTCCATGTGAAACAGCCTGAAGTTCTAGTCAAATATAACTGCGCATCTCAGGCGCGAAATTAGGCCCCTCCCACCTTACTCCGGTGCTGTGAGGCCTAAAGAAACACTCCTAAGTGTTTTAATAATAGCCATGTGGGTAACAACCCCTGAAAGAAACCCAAAGGAACCTTCAAAGTGCCTCAAAAAACGATATTTTTCAATAAAAACCGTTTGCCATTAAGTAGTGTCAACCAGCATAAATTAGCCCTGTTATGTAAGCTAGCAATTCCATACTTAGTCTCTGAATACTGCTTACCCTTCCCTCATGGGGATCTTAACAGTCTTTTCTAGCATTATCACAGTCTTGTCTAGAAATAAATGACTGAACATACCTTATTGCAGCCTAACCTGCAAACCGTTCCCCCCAACTGAAGTTTTCTTGTACTCCTCAGTCCTTTGTGGGAACAGCAGTGGATTTTAGTTACAACATGCTAAAATCATCTTCCTCCCTGTAGAACACCACATTCACTTTACCCTTCCGATTGCTTAGAGCCGGCAAAGAGAATGACTGGGGGGTGGAGCTAGAGGGGGAGCTATATGGACAGCTCTGCTGTGTGCTCTCTTTGCCACTTCCTGTAGGGAAGGAGAATATCCCACAAGTAAAGGATGAACCCGTGGACTGGATACACCTTACAAGAGAAATACTTGTAATTATCTAAAATAATAGAGAGAGAGAGATATCTCAGGTTTATTTGTAATAAAAAGAGTGGCACCATATTTTGTGCCCATTGTGAACTTGTTAAGAGGTTTAAGACTTTATTTCAATCAGCCTTTAAACAACTGATAAATAATGAGTGTCCTTAATTTTTTTAACACTCTAAAGTTGACTATTTTGAAGTCCCAAGTATATTAGCTCAGTGTTTTTCAACCAGTGTGCCGTGGCACACTAGTGTGCCATGAGAGATCCTCAGGTGTGCCACGGCAGACTGACAACAGTGTGACATATTTTTTAAACTTTGCTTGTTTTTTACTCCCAGTGCAGGGGTAGTTTGTAGGAGGCATGGCATAACAGCACAATACATACAGTATGTGTGTGTTTGTGTGTATGTGTATATATATATGCTGTATTAGGCTACAATGTGTGATTTTTTTAAAATTTTGGGATGGTGGTGTGCCACAGGATTTTTTAATGTAAAAAAGTGTGCCACGGCAAAAAAAAGGTTAAAAATCACTGTATTAGCTATTCTGAGAAATGTGTTTATGTAAAAAAAAAAAAAAAAAAAAAAAAGACCAACCGTAAACTACCCTTCTTCTTTAAAGGGACAGTCTACTTGAAAATTTGTATTGTTTAAAAAGGTAGCTAATCCTTTTATTACCCATTCCCCAGTTTTGCATAACCAGCACTGTTATATAAATACACTTTTTAAAGGGACAGTATACATTCATTTTCATATAACTGCATGTAATAGACACTACTATAAAGAATAATATTCACAGATACTGATATAAAAATCCAGTATAAAACAGTTACTTATGAGCTCTCAGTTTAGCTCTGTTGAAAAGGTAGCTAGAAAGCCCACTACAAGTGGGAAATAAGACACCCCCTCCCCCTTCTTTTGCATATGAAAAGACTCTTTACACAAACAGGAGCAAGCTGGAGAAGGTAGCTGACAGTATTCTCATAAAACTTTGGGGCTTGGTTAGGAGTCTGAAAATCAGAGCAATGTTATTTAAAAAATAAGCAAAACTATACATTTAATAAAAACAAAAACTTTATGGGCTATATAAATAGATCATCTACAAAACATTTATGCAAAGAAAAAATTAGTGTATAATGTCCCTTTAAGTCTGTGATTACTTTATATCTAAGCCTCTGCAGACTGCCCCTTATTTCAGTTCTTTTGGCAGACATGCATTTTAGCCAGTGCTGACTCATAAATAACTCCACAGGAGTGAGCACAATGATATCTGTATGGCACACTGTCAAAAATCCATGAGAGAAGAGGCGGCCTTCAAGGGCTTAGAAATTAGCACATGAGCATACCTAGGTTTAGCTTTCAACAAATAATACCATGAGAACAAAGCAAATTTGATGATTAAAGTAAATGGTAAAGTTATTTAAAATTGTTTAAAATTGCATTCCCTATCTGAATCATTAGAATTTAATTTTGACTAGACTGTCACTTTAACATTTAAAATAGAGGCAATAACACCAGTCAGGACAATAAATCCGAACTGCACCAAAGATCAACACAAAGTATCACAAGCTAACAGTTCATATAAATATGATCATTGAATCAGCCGGCCAACTGTTTCCAACGTACATTTCACCACCAGGTGTGGCTTTTTCAAGGATCTGTAAATTGAAGTTGGAGAGGAATGCCACAAGGAGAGGTAAACCGAGCTGGCAACATAGAGAGTCATTACTATCAACAAGGGAGCAAGTCCAGGGAATTTTTTTTATCTATATATACACCAAAAAGTAATACGCTGGCACTCACTGGTCTTTTGTGAATTCAGTGTTCAATGTTGTGATGTTTCGGGGGAAATCTCCCTTTCCTTAGACAGAAACTTTGGGGATTTTCCCCAAAACGTCACAAGACAAAATACTAAATTCACAAAAGACCAGTGAGTCTCAGCGTATTACTTTTTGGTGTATTTTTCTCGTATAAAATAAAATTTTACCCCAGTAACTACTGTATAATTTGTCAGTTTCCTATGTGAAATTAGTTAATTCCTTAGTCTCCAGTCTCCCTGATTTCCCTCAACAAAAGTTGGCAACCCTAGCTGAACCTGAGGTAATATTATTCAGTGTTTTCTTGTGTTATTTTGTCATTTGTTGAGCTGTTTGTAGGATCTTTAGTAAAGGCAAACTCCATAGGTCAACCCTATTCTAATACAATTATAAGTGTTATGCAATTATACTGTGCATAAATAGTTTGTATTAAAAACCTACAGCGTGTCAGCCTTTTCTATTTAAAACAATGGAGGGCTCATTTCATCCCCCATTTTCCTTTCAAGAACATATAAATGGGTAACTGCTATGTAATAGATATATACTAGGTAGTACATACATACTGCAAAACGACTGAAGAAATAGGTTAAGCACAAACTCACATTATAGAAGCTTCCCAATCTTTTATTTGTAAATATTGGTTATACAATCTTGAATTACTGTTTGAAAATGCAATCATATAATACCTTGATAACCTTGTTTATGTTTAAGGAATTCCCCCCTTGATAACGCTCTAGTCTGCTTCCCAAACAGTGGTGATGTCTGGTTGGGTTGTCTCATTTATGTCAAAATATTTCAAAAGAGTTTTTTCAATATCTTGTTTAACTAGGGGATTGTTAAGTAGTGTATCATTTAATCTACAGATGAATGGTCGATAAAGGGTGCTTGACCAATTAATTTTGCAAAGTATGGGGGCATGATCAGATCAGGTGACCTTATAGATTTAAGATTCTTTAGACATTGCTAGGCTAAGTTGGTCTACAAAAAGATAGCCTATCCTGGAGTAGGTCTGGTGGGAATGTGAGAAAAATACAAGGTTCCCCAGAGAGGGGTCTTGTTTACGCCAGGCATCACATACTGTTATTTCTTTCAATCTTTTACTACATTTTATAATGAAAATTTTAGGGACCACAGATATTCCCTTAGATGTGCCACATTGTGTGGTCCAGTGGAATATTAAAGTCCACTCTTATAAGGAGGGCACCCTTTCTTAATTCTAGTATTTCTGTTAGTCACTGAAAATTTGGGGAGTAGACAGAAATCAGAATACTTGGTCTACCAAACAGAAGGCCAATTAATATTAAATATCTACCCTCAGAGTCGTGGATGCTAGGTATACCTGAGGGTACTTGGAGATGTACCATCTAGGTTCCTCACCCTTTTGAAATGTGTCACCTGCAAGAATGCTATTTCACTATTGAGCCTAGCTAAATATTGGAGTAACATATACCGCTTTTTGGGAATATTAAGGTCTTTAGCATTGATTGTTAAAAAGTTTATTTAGAATTGATGTTGACATATCTGCACCATGTTCGTTGCTTTGATTCAGATATAGGGGAGAAAAAAAAAGGGAGAGGGGAAGAGAAGAAAGAGAGGAGAAAAAGGTGGAAGAGTATAAGAGAGAGGAAGGTCCCTCTACCAGAATCATACTGTGCTTTTCCCACAAGATTGGGAAATGTTATTTAAAGGAAAAATGTTTAAAGAGTTTGTAATAAGGAAAATTATATAAAAGCTATACCAAGGGTAATCAAAGAACTTATATAAAAGTAAATGACTTGGGGATCCTCTTCGTAAAGTTACTTATGTTAAGATGTGTATGTATTGGGTACTTGTAAAGCACGGGTAATCACCCATAAGGGTCTCAAGGTGCTGCTCATTTTATCAACTTTGGAAGGATGAAAGGCTGAGTGGACCTTGCCAGAGATCGAACCTGCAACCCTCGGGTTGCTACAGAGCTCAGCCACAGTGCATTAGCATGCTGAGCTATCTGTCCGGCCTCAGTAAATCAGTGTAGGATCTCAGGTGACTATGAGAACAATTTCAATATTGGCAGAAAACATAATGATACTAGATGAACTAATGATTTAATATTATACATTGAATATTTAAAATACATCACTTAAATATCACAAGCCTAATTTCTCAGATTTAACTTCAAAAAATGCAGTTGGCAGAGAAATGTACGGATGCCTGGCAGATTCATAGGATAAGCAAAGCAGTAATCACTAGCAGCAGTATGAGAGGGGGTGCCTGGGTACCCGCAGACCCAGCACTGTGTCTTCCATCTGCACAAGGGTTCTGGTCCTGCCCAATACAGGCGGCATATGCCATGACATGAGCGATATAATTCTGCTCCTGAACTCCATGCAGTAGATGTGCCATGGGGCCCCTTGAAAAGATAGCAACATCTTCTCCACTGTGAGTCTCAAAGGTCAAAGGCACTGCAGCCTGGGCTTGATAATCTGGATCAGCTGCAGAGAGTAACGGAGAGAAATGAGTGAGGAATAAATATGGAGAAAGTGTTTGTAGGGGAATAAAGGAATATATCAGTCTGTATGTCTGTCTGTCTGTATGGCCATAAATCTGTGTCTCTGCCAACCTAGGTGCTTTGCTGTCTTGTTTGCCTCTCTTATCCATCTGCTTGTCTTTCCTGCCTGCCTTCTTGTCTGTTCATGCATCTGCCTGTGTATTTGCTTGTCTGTGCATGCATCTGCCTGTGTATTTGCTTGTCTGTGCATGCATCTGCCTGTGTATTTGCTTGTCTGTCTGCCAGTTATTTACATCCTTTTTATGTTACTAATTAGTTCCTCACTTCCATCTAAAGGGACAGTATACACCGATTTTCATATAACTGCTTGTAATAGCCACTAATATAAAGAAGAACATGCACAGATACTGATGTAAACATCCAGTATAAAACCTTTTAAAAACTTACTTAGAAGCTCCCAGTTTAGCACTGTTGCTGAAGTTAGACTGGGACAACCAGTGAAAGTGACTGAGAAAGCAGGAGCAGAAACTCCCCGCTCCCCCTTTCCCTGCATATGAAAAGACAAATTACACAAACAGGAGCTGCAGGATTCTGTAGACATCAGTATACATCTGACACTTCCGGGCGTGGTTAGGAGTGTGAAAATCAGCACAAATATTATTCAAAATGAAGCAAAACTATACATTGTTACAAAAACACTACCAGATGGGATACATACATGGATCGTCTACAAAAAATGTATGCAAAGAAACATCTAGTGTACATTGTCCCTTTAATAGGGTGCCTGTCTTCCTGCTTATTATTCCCTTACTGTCTACTTGTCTGACTCTCTGGGTGCCTGCCTGACTGCTTAGTTGCCTGTCTGCCTTCTTTATATGATTTTTCTATCAGTTTGCCTGCTCTCTCTTTTCTGACTGCTGTCTTCCCTCTTTTCTTGGTTGTGTGTTTGCTCTGTATATCTTTACACTTTATTTACTCAGACTGATACGCTACATTAAGAAACAATGAGGAACTATGAAGAAAAAAATATAAAACTATTTTGAAATCTGTTTACTCCAAATGATATGAAAAGATGAGACCTGTTTACAATGCAGAGACAAATGATGACAGCGTAATTCTTCTTAATGACAGCAGTCACAGTACAGCAGGACACTAGTCTGCAGATCTCTTATCACAACTTACTTGTGTTCACTCCAGTAATATTTTCTCTCCCATTTAATGTCACATTGTACCCAGGGCCATTCCCATACAGGATGGAGGTAAAGGGTTTGCCATCAATATTGCTGAGAGATGCAGTCAACCCTGCAGGGAATGAAGTCAGTAACATGAATCACACACAGTGTCCTCACAAGCACCCAAACTGCAGTTATAATATACAATGTCTACAAAACTGTTTGCCATAAACAATCTCTTTTTCATGTACATCACCAACACTACAGTTACAAATGTCTGTGAAATATAAATGTTTTGAAAGCAGTTATATTGTCATTTTTTGTGTGCAAAATTTGCACTGATTTGCTGTCCAAGTCAAAGTCTCTTATCTCCTCTATTTAAGCCAGTCAGTACCCTGAAATAAATTACTATAGTGATTAAACCATTGCTGTGTAAAAGTATCGGGGTTAGGCTTTGAAGTGTTGAGTATCTATTTCCAAATCTAGCTGAGTTAAATAAATGGTAATGAGGGCAAAATAAAGAATGAAAGTAAATTGGATTTTATTTTTTTTGGTACCAAACCCACTTTACAGTTATTGCAGCTGTCAGCATACTGTAGTATGTAGTGTGTGTCTCCTAGTATCTTCTCTGCACAGGAAGCTTCTGTACAAAATTGATCATTGGACTTTGCCATAAAGTGATCTGATTCTGCTGTAAACCTTCTTTTTTTAAACATTGAGGAGCTACATTGAGTAAGCAGAGGAACCTCAAGTATTACTGATGATTTTGTACAGGGCCTGAAGATCTTACTTAGATCATATTTCACTTGACATATTGCCACCTAACATCAATTCTCTCCATTCTTATTGTATTTAGGTTGCTGAAACCAAAGTCTGCCATTAAAGGGACACTGAACCAAAAAAAAATCTTTTGTGATTCAGATAGAGCATGCAATTTTAAGCAACTTTCTAATTTACTCCTATGATCAAATTTTCTTCATTCTCTTGGTATCTTTATTTGAAATGCAAGAATGTAAGTTTAGATGCCGGCCCATTTTTGGTGAACACACTGTGTTGTTCTTGCTGATTGGTGGATAAATTCACCCACCAATAAACAAGTGCTTTCCATGGTTCTGAACCAAAAAATAGCTTAGATGCCGTCTATTTCAAATAAAGAAAGCTAGA
Organism: Bombina bombina; assembly: GCF_027579735.1. Taxonomy (NCBI): domain Eukaryota; kingdom Metazoa; phylum Chordata; class Amphibia; order Anura; family Bombinatoridae; genus Bombina; species Bombina bombina. The sequence continues at coordinate 27,126,734 of NC_069506.1, read as the reverse complement.
GAACGAAGAAAAATTGATAATAGGAATAAATTAGAAAGTTGCTTAAAATTGCACGCTCTATCTGAATCACGAAAGAAATAAAATTGGGTTCAGTGTCCCTTTAAATGTTTGAATTATGAAAAATTTAGACTAAAGGTAATTTCCTCTGTCCATTTATGCTTCCTAATTGTGAAATTTCTAGATCAGCCGCAAAAAAAAAACAAAAAAAAAACAAAAAAAAAAAAAAACAACCCTATTTCTTAGGTTTAGGATTTCCAAAGTCTTACACTTTTATTTTCAGGGGACACAGAAACATTTAAAGAATTGTTACCCTAATATAATGCTGAGAGGATTTATTTTCCTAAAGATAACAATAAGTATTTCAGTCCTACATCCCTGCTAAGGATGAAGCAAATCTGTTCTGTGGATTGCTGAAGTCATGACTAGAGTTCCTTAAAATTCAATTGAAAGAAAAATGCAATTTTGTTCTTATAAATCAAGAACGGCTGAACTGATTAACCTCCAAATTTTTATCTAATTATTTTTTCTTCTAAATTCACCATTAAAGTTTATGATGACTTTTTAAAATAAATAATTTTGCAAGCTTTTTGCAGTACTTACCCAGTATAGGATTTCCTCTAGGTGCATACCCTCCAAATGTAAAAACATGGGAGTGGTCAGCAGTGACAACAGTAAGGGTGTCTTCCTCTGAGGTCATATCTCCTGCAAACCCTATTGCTCTGTCCATTTCTACTGCCTCATGCAATGCTAGACTGGCCTTCCCAGCATGATGTCCATGGTCAATTCTTCCACCTGTATTATGAGCACACACAAAAAAATAACTCTAGGGCTATGAGCTGGTTGCATCCTCAAAGTCATATCCTTCATGAAGGAGCATCCTTTAATGTTCCTACCTTCCACTAGCAGGAAAAATCCCTTTGGATTCTTCATGAGAATCTTTATTGCTGTCTGAACCATTTCGGAAAGAGAAGGGTCTGTGGAGTTTTTCCTCTCTAACTCATAGTGCATATCGCCAGGCTCAAACAGACCTGTGAAGAGATTTACAGACACTGAGAAGATACTTTTACTTAGAAATATCCACAAACGCTAGTAATTCTTCATGTGTGCTAATCTGACACCACAATAGACTAATTCACAAAACCTGAATCAGGTTACACATATTTTACATTCCTATGTTCTTTATCTTAACATAAATATTTTTAATTTTTATTATTAAATATTTATTCTATATATATGTGATAATGTTAATGTAAAATAGATATCTATACCTATATATCTATAGGTATAGGTATATACATATATATTTTAAAATATTAATTTCAACAAAATTACATTATTCTGTATGTGAAGAACATTGGAATGGGAAATAAAAACAACGCCTGTTGGGTCAGCAAGAGAGCGATATGTGTTGGTTTTTTTTTCTTCCGTGCTCTCCTTTGACTTCTATGGGGATAATACGTTAACGTGGTTGCAATATTTGGTTAGCACGAGTCGGGTTTTACAAAAAGATTACTTCTAGCAGAGTTCACGCTCAAGAGGACGCGCTAAATAGAGCTCCACTTGTAATCCGGCTCTATGGTGGGAGGGATTATCACAGTTGGGGACACATGGGGGAAGTTATTTTAGTGGGAGCTATATACCCTGGCACCCCTAGAGACAAGTACATTGAAACTTTTTTAAATGCACCCTAAACTGTGAATCATGAAAGTTTTAACTTCCATTGTCCTTTTAATTTGATGAGGCATACAGACAAAGATAGGGTTTTTTAGTCTTCTTTTGGCAGATAAGAGGACATCTATATAGACACCTCTGCTGCATATTAAAATCTAAAGAATGATTTGTCTAATAAAAATACATAGGGGCTGATTTATCAAGGGCCGAATAGCCCCTGATGCCACTGTTTCCGCCTGCCTTCAGACTCACCGGAAATAGCAGTTATGAAGCAGCGATCTTAAGACCGCTGCTCCATAACTGGTCTGCTGCCTCTGAGGCTGCGGTCTGCAATCCGCACGATCCTACACGATCAGGTTGATTGACACCCGCTGCTAGCAGTCGATTGGCCGCAAATCTGTAGGGGGCGGCATTGCACAAGCAGTTCAACAGAGCTGCTTGTGCAATGTTAAATGCCAACAGCATATGCTGTCGGCATTCAGCGATGTCTGACGGACATGATACACTACAGCCCCATAGTGTCGTACAATGATATTCCTTGTAACCGTCCTCACAAAGTACATCCGACCTTGTCACATGCAACTTGCCACTGACTTACCCATTAAAAAGTCTACCGTGCTTGGATCAATAGCCAGCAGCTGTTCTCGGTTCCAAATATACTGGGACGTCTACAGAAGGAGAAGAATGTACTTGAAGGAGACGTTTTAAGGTTTTCTTTTAATGACAATATTAACCCTTTTTGTGCCGGTTAAACACATAGGAGTGGATCAAATCATTTATTGGCAAATTAATGGCTGCGGATGAGCACTTTTCAATGACAACTCAATCCACAGTTTTCACTGTTTTTCTGGTTTTTTTTATCATCGTTTTGGTGAAATATGTTCCTATACTTAAAGGGACATGAAACCCAAATATTTTCTTTCAGGATTCTGAGAGCGCATGTGATTTTAAACAACTTTCCAATTCACTTTTGTTATTAAATTTGTTTAATTCTTTTGGAATCTTTGTTCAAAATGATACATAGATAGGCTCAGGAACTGCTGATTGGTGACTGCAAATATATGTTGCATGTTATTGGCTCACCATGTGCATTGCTGTTCCTTCAACAAAGGATATCAAGAGAATAAAGCAAATTAGATAATGTAAAGTGAATTGGAAAGTTGTTTAAAATTGTATGCTCTATCTGAATCACAAAATAAATATTTTGAGTTTCATGTCCCTTTAAGGGGGCACTAAACACCTTGTAATTAACTGGAAAGTAAACACCTTATAATTACAAAACATTTTTATTGATTTGCTATAGAATAACGTACCAGCCAAGTCTTAACTCCACTTACCACTTGCCTTATTTGGATGAGCCAATCTAGGCTTGTGTCTGCAGCAACAAGGTTAGTTACTGTCATTATGTTAGTATAAAGTGCATTGTTCTGCAGTTATTATCTGCTGAAGCCAATTAGGGAAATATATGTAGCAGGGTTAAACTTAAGAAGCCTACAGAGTACATTTCCAGTTTGAAAATTAGAAAATCCAAAATTAAACGAAAAGGGGGAAAAAATACTGAAATTATATTGCAAAGTTTACTATTCATAATGAAATGTTTTATGTTAAAATCTTTTACTGTCCCTTTAACGTGCTAATCTATTTTTCTAACCTCAATCTAAATTCTTGATAAAAATAAATTTACACTAATACAAATTAGCCAATTCCATAACCCAACGAACACACATGTTCATCAGTAAATGCCCCTGTTCAAATCCCTTAAAGGGACAGTCTAGTCAAAATTAAACTTTCAGGATTCAGATAGGGCATGCAATTTTGAACAACTTTCCAATTCACTTTTATCATCAAACTTGCTTTGTGCTTTTGGTGTTTTTTTTTGAAAGCTAAACCTAGGTAGGCTTAAATGCTAATTTCTAAGCCCTTGAAGGCCACCTCTTATTTCAATGCATTTGGCATTTTTTACAGCTAGAGGGCGTTAGTTCATGTGTGCCATACAGATAACATTGTGACCATGCCCGTGGAGATACAAATGAGAGGGCACTGATTGGCTAAATGCAAGTCTGTTAAAATAACTGAAATAAGGGGCAGTCTGCAGAGGCTTAGATACAAGGTAATCACAGAGGTAAAAAGTGTATTAATATTACTGTGTTGGTTATGCAAAACTGGGGAACGGTTAATAAAGGGATTGTCTATATTTTTAATCAATAACAATTCTGGAGTAGACTGTCCCTTTAAAAAGACATCTCAATGGTTTTAGCGCACAACCAGTTAAATGCACACGTCACCTGTTACAATCACAACTCACTATAAAATAATTAATTAAACACAGAGTTGCTTTAACCAGTGATATAATCACTAAAACCACAAAAGTGCTATTTGTCCTTTAGTAAAATTAGGATATTACCAGGACTATTAATGATTTTGTGTTGTTTTCGGAAGGAAACAATTTTGAGCTTTTGGGATTGTGATCACTGCAAAAATCACACTGACAACACCAGCCGAGGGTCAGAAATCATTAGACAAGCGTAAGACAGTGATCAACCACACCGTTAAAGGGACAGTAAAGCCAAAATGAGACTTACATGGATTAGATAAAGCACTGCATTTTAAACAATTTTTCAAATTACTCCTGTTATCAATTTTGCTTATTTTTCTTGGTATCCTTTGCTAAAGAGTTATCATAGGCAGAGGCGTAACTAGAAACCACAGGGCCCAGGTGCAAGAATCTAAGAAGGGCCCCCCCCCCCAAAAAAAGTGAATTTGATACATATATTTTTTTTCTTTTTCTTTTTAACATTTAACACAGAAAATAATGTGAATCAGAATAAGTCTGCAAAAGGAGGTACCCTGTGCCCACAGTCTGTGAGATGGTCTGACCCCCTATTACTGTATATAGTGACACCGTTTAACCCACCAGTACTGTGTATAGTGAGTTAGTGATACAGTCTGTAATCTGCCGGTGAGATGGCTGGCCTGACCCTACCCGCCCCAGTACTTTATAAAGTGACCACAGTAGTCTGTGACATGGTCCAGCCTCCCGTACTGTATATAGTGGTACTGTATAGTGACACTGTTTACCCCCTCCCCCCATGCTGTAGTAACAAGGTCTGTAATTTGCTGGTTCCACAAACATACGCACACACACATACATGCATAAATACACACACAGTCACATACACACACACACATACATAAACACCAATGGGTAAAACAGAAACACTAACCCCTGTAGTCAGTGTCACTAGTAAAGCATCATGTCACACTCACATGATATCAGTGCAGGCAGTGGCAGGTCAACGTTTTTTTGAAGCTGGGCCCACACCCTTGGGGGCCCAGTCGCAATTGCGGCCTCTGCACCCCCTGCAGTTTCGCCCCTGATCATAGGTGATCTTAGGAGCGTGCACGTGTCTTTATTCATCAGACAGCTGTGTTTGCAACATTGTTTATAGTAACATTATAGAATGTTGAAAACACTGCTGCCATAGACTGTTATAGACACGTGCACACTTCTATCAGCCTACCAATCATTACTCTTCATCAATGGATATCAAAAGAACAAATCAAATTTGATTATAGATGTAAATTTGAAAGCTGTTTAAAATGACATTCTCTATCTGAATCAGTAAAGTTTAATGTTGACTTCAGGGGCGGACTGATCAGCAGGGCAAATTGGGCCTGAACTGAGGGCCCAGCATGTCGGGGGGCCTACAAATGGCATCTCCATGGTGCCTGGTGTCCTGGATGTGGGGTTTGTTGCTCGGGGGGGCCGTAGAGTGTGGGGGGTTCTGTTGCTGTGAGGGCCATGGATTGTGGGGTCTAGCTCTGGAGGTTGGGGGTCCTGTCTATGTCCCTTGATGTGGGGGGTCCTGGTGGGGGCAGGGCAGGGAGGTTACCATGTTAATTTGCATAGATTTGAATACATTTGGTTCAGCGTGGACGGACAGTGGGGGCCCTTACCTAATTTTTGCCCGGGGGCCCTGTTAGTCTCAGTCCGCCCCTGGTTGACTTTACAGTCCCTTTAACTAGGGTCAGCAATGTAAAAATGACAAATTAAAATGTATTTTTTGCTTTCGAATGTCCTTTTAAGTTTTGTATTACTTCATAATATACTGTTTGAGGTCATGATGTCAGTTAACTATCCCCATGTCTTTTTTTAAACTTTCACTATTCAGATGGAGCATACAGTTTTTAACAACTTTTAAATGTATTGCTATTATTACATTTGCTTTGTTTTCTTAGTATCATTTGTTGAAAAACATATTTAGGTAGGCTCTGCAGTAATAATGCACTACTGGGAGCTAGGTGCTGATTGGTGGCTGTACATAAATGCCTCTCTCTTGTCATTGGCTCGCCAGATGTGTTCAGTTAGCTCCCATTGCTGCTCCTTCAACAAAGGATACCAAGATAACAAAGCACATTTTATAATAGAAGTAAATTGGAAAACCGTTACAAATTGCACGCACTATTTGAATCATGAAAGTTTAATTTTAACTTTATTGCCCCTAATGCTTTACAGACAAAGGATTTGTCCTTTAATAATGAAAGGATAGAGAGAAAACTAAAGGGCCAATTTATCAAGGACCGAATGTCCCCTGATGCCCCTGTTTTAGCGTGAGACTTCAGGGTCTCCGGAAACAGCAGTTATGAAGCAGCGGTCATAAGACCACTGCTCCTTAACTGGTCCGCTGCCTCTGAGCCTCAGGACATCAATTCGCCCGATCCTATACCATCGGGCTGATTGAAACGCCCTTGGCTGCGAATCTGCAGGGGGCGACATTGTACAAGCAGTTCACCAGACCTGCTTGTGTAATTTTAAATGCCGTCAGCGTATACTGCCAGCATTCAGCGATGCCTGTCGGACATAATACGCTACAGCGTATCCTGTCGGACAGACATTGATAAATCGGCCCCTAAATGTTCTAATGACTTAGATCTCAGTGGATTTCTTTTCCTTTCCAATTAAATAACTGAAAATATTACTTAAAGGAACATAACACGCAAAATTTCTTTCTTTCATGATTCAGATAAAGAATACAATTTTATAAATAAATTCCAATTTACTTCTTTTGTCAAATTTTCTTTCTTCTCTTGTTATTCTTTGTTGAAAAGATAGCTAGGTAGGCGTCTGGGGCACTACATGACAGGAAATAGTGCTGCCCTCTAGGGCTCTTGCTAATGTATAACATTGTTGCAAAACGGCTGCCATATAGTACTAAAGACGCGCACACTCCTGAACTTACCTCCCTGCTGTTCAACAAAGGATAACAAGAAAACAAATAAACTTTGATAATTGAAGTAAATTGAAAAGTTCTTTAAAATTGTATGCTCTATCTGAATCATAAAATAAAATGTTGGCGTTTTTGTCCCTTTAATAAATATATCCTTAATAATTACTGGATTGATAATTACAATTATCTTTCCCCTTTCTACTACAAAACTGAGAACTAGGAGCACTAGAATACTAATTGACCACTAGAATACATATTGACCCCTAGAATACTTATTGACCCCTAGAATACTTATTGACCACTAGAATACTTATTGACCCCTAGAATACTTGTTGACCACTAGAATACATATTGACCCCTAGAATACTTATTGACCACTAGAATACTTATTGACCCCTAGAATACTTATTGACCACTAGAATACTAATTGACCACTAGAATACTTGTTGACCCCTAGAATACTTATTGACCACTAGAATACTTATTGACCCCTAGCTGTTTTCTGGCTCTCTGCATATGATCACACGGTGATAGCTTTATCTTACCTTCCCTGCTGGCTTCTTCTCTTCCCAGATTTTAATCAGATTTTTCCCATCTTTTCTTGTGCCATTGCAAGTCTGATCTTCAGGGTACTCAACGTCCGTAGTGTCCCAGGGATACATGTATTTCCTCCCTCCTCCCAGAATCACCTGAAAAAAATAAAGCAGAACAACTTTATTAGGGCTAGCGTACGAGTGGCACGCTAACTGTTGCACATGAGCAATAAGGGGTTTATCACGGCTCTGCTTATTACAACTTGAAAGTAAATGCGTTTGCTTGAGCACAATTGAATAGAACGTGCGTTGGGAATGGGATAGCGCAGCTCCAGAGCTGTGGTTATCTGTTACAAAAGTCAAAAAAGTTGTACAAAACAGATAAAAAAATACAATTAACAGTATAGTTACACTCAAAATAACACCATCTAATAAAATTTAATTAAAAAAATTGAATAAAAAAGTTACAAGAGCTCAAAGATATGAGGTCTCAGGTGTTAGAAAAAAAGGTCTGAAATGGACTTTAACGTAGATATACATACACGGCTAAATATGTATATGTATATATGTATAGATATATATTTTACCAATAACATTATATATATATATATATATATATATATATATATATATATATATATATATAAATATGCATTTAAGAATAAATAGAACATATTCTGCTATGTGAAAAACATTGGAATGTGAAATATTTACATTTTATGTCAGGTTAGCGCCCTTTGCTTAAACGCGATCAGGTTTGCACGCAAGTGCGGTGTTAGTTTTTTCTCCCACTTTTCGCACTTTATTGAAGTCGATGGGGTAATAATTTAACAAGGTCGCGATATTTGAACTTCAGCTTTTTGCTTGTGTCGGGTTAGCACTTGTGCGAGAACTTTTTACTTTCAACTTCTAGTAGGTGCGTAAAAAGCTTACTTTTAGCAAAGTAAACGCTAATTGTACTCCACTAATAATCTAGCCTTTAATTGGGTAACTGAAAGACTATATGACTTTTTTTAAAAACTATTTTAACTAGTGCCAATGATTGGGTCAACAGCAGTTCTCTGTGACATCTGAGTCGTACTTCAACTATGTGTTTAACCTTTTTTTAAAAAAACATTATCTAAGCTTCATCACGTCAGACATGCCGACCCTTGCAGGAGCTGCCTTGGTGGAATTATCGTAAAAAAGGGGCAGTTCCTACGAGTGGGGGGCGAGATGTCTCATATTGAAAATAATGGTGCTTGCTGGAAAGGGACACATTTCTCCATAGAGTGAAGTTAGCAGTGAGCAGGGGGTGCACTTTAAAAAGTAAATCCTGCAGCCAATATAAATCACATTATGCTGCTTTCTGCGTATAGCATCTTACAATTGCCTTTATTTTCGTACGCATATGTTTTTCTATTAGCGTTAAGTATTTTGTCACAACCTTGCCACTTTTTAGTTTGCGAGAAAATACTGTGAGATCTGTAGTGCGAAAATCTTTACAGAATTACGCTGGGATTAGGGAGACAATTTCATATACGCCCATGTTCTGCCCATCTTACGAAAAAACTACTATTACGATTTGTATTTTGTATAAGTACGAATTTATTTATGCTTTTTGCAAATCCAGTGTAGTTGAATTACAAATTATGCTGTGCAAATTTAATATGATTTATTACTGTGTAATTTACATACAAATTACATACAAATTTTACGTTTTTAATAAAATATGATTTTTGGTGAAAAATTATTGTACACCTTTGTAATGCCTGCATCTCCCTCCCATATGAAAATGCAGTATACGCTCCTTGGCGACACTCCCTGTTTTCAGGGCAATAGAAGCACTGGCGAGCATTCTTTAATGATCTCGCAAGTCCAGAGACCGTTAGATTATCGAGCCTATAGAGTTGTAGGGTCAATAGTAATAAAATTATGTTCTCTTACAAATTATAACAATGAACCTTTAATTTGAGAGCGCTCATATGAATCACATGAAACATTCAGTTTGCTAAAGACACTTGGGAAGGGTTGTGGCACCAGATAAGAAGGCCAAAGAGATCAAATAAAATGAGTTTAAACAACAGCAAGGTTGTGAAAAGAGACTCTTGCTCATTCACTGGATAATGAAAGAACTGTAATGTTAGAATTGATATTTTAAAGACAAACCTCCTTCTGAAGAAATGAAGAGGATTCTTGAAAATAGTCTCATTCTGATAACAGAGTTTAAAATGATCCCACAACATTTTGTAAGGAACAGCATGACTTACAGTCAGATAAAATTAATAGCTAAAAGATGAGTCAGGGTATATATAGTAAGGGGCTAATGTGTAACTGCAGGGGACTCAGGGTCTCCACTGCTACCGGGCCAATAAATTTAGGGGGCCCACTGCTGCTCAAGCAGAATCAAATTTCAGAGCAGCTTGTAAACAGGGTTTGCTAGGGGTGTTTGCTATGCTGTGCATCATCTCTCTCTTGTGTATCTGTGTGTGTGTATGTGTGTGTGCCCACATGTATGTATTTGTGTGTATATGTGTTTGTTTATATTTATGTATATATGTGTTCATGTGTTTGTTTGTATTTATTTATATATGTGTACTACATGTGTGTGTACATGTGTATATAATGTGTATGTATGAGTGCATTTATTTCAGTGTGTGTATATTATCTATCTGTATCTATTGCTCAATATTGCTCATTAGCTCTTCTTTGGAATGGATGGAGTTCAAATGAGGGGGGCCCTGCCACAGACTTTGCCTTGGGGTGAGTTTAGGTTATGCCTCTGGTCAGGGGCATCACAACAGGAGGGCTAAAACCCAGATGGCTAGATTTAGAGTTTTGTCGATAAAGACCCGCGTAGCTAACGCTGCTTTTTTTCCCAGCGCACCCTTAAGACAACACTGGTATTTAGAGTTGTCTGAGTGGCTGCGTTAGGCTCAGAAAAGGGAGCGTTGAGCAGAATTTAGCTTTCCTTCAGCCCTCAATACCAGCGTTGCTTACGGTAGCGGTAAGCTGGCAAAACGTGCTCGTGCACGATATCCCCATAGGAAACAATGGGGCTGAGCTGGCTGGAAAAAAACCTAACACCTGCAAAAAAGCAGCATTCAGCTCCTAGTGCAGCCCCATTGTTTCCTATGGGGAAACACTCTCTAAGTCTGCACCTAACACCCTAACATGTGTCTACACCCCTAACTTTACACTTATTAACCCCTAATCTGCCGGCCCCTCTATCGCTGACACATACATTATATTATTAACCCCTAATCTTCCGACCGGACACCGCCGCCACCTACATTATCTCTATGAACCCCTAATCTGCTGCCCCTAACATCGCCGCCACCTACATTATATTTATTAACCCCTAATCTGCCGACCGGACCTCGCCGCCACTATATTAAATGTATTAACCCCTAAACCGCCGCACTCCTGCCTTGCAAACAGTAGAATAAATTGTATTAACCCCTAATCTGCCCTCCCTAACATCGCCGCCACCTACCTACAATTATTAACCCATAATCTCCTGCCCGCAACGTCGCCGCAACTATAATAAATGTATTTACCCCTAAACCTAAGTCTAACCCTAACCCTAACACCCCCCTAACATAAATATAATTTTAATAAAACAAAATAATATTCCTATAATTAAATAAATTAATCCTATTTAAAACTAAATACTTACCTATCAAATAAACCCTAATATAGCTACAATATAAATAATAATTACATTGTAGCTATTTTAGGATTTATATTTATTTTACAGGCAACTTTGTATTTATTTTAACTAGGTACAATAGCTATTTAATAGTTATTAACTATTTAATAGCTACCTAGTTAAAATAATTACAAAATTACATGTAAAATAAATCCTAACCTAAGTTACAAATACACCTAACACTACACTATCAATGCTGAATACGGAGAGCGTATTACTCTCCGCATTCAGCGAGGTCTGTCGGACCTGATCCACACTGTTGGATCAGGTCCGACAGACCTTTGATAAATAGGCCTCAAAGACTGTAAAGGAAAATAAAAAATGCCTGGGACATGCATAAGGCTATCTTAGGAAAACAGTAACATGTAATATGGGTAGAATTGAAGGGCCTTTTTGGTTCGTGTCTACTGTCAAATTCTATGTTTCTATGTTTCCAAATTTAAACCTTTTGTTCATGCAACAGCAAATTTCATTTCTGCTTCTTTAACAAGCATGATAGAACATATTCAGCATAATGTCTCCTTACTTGGGTGACTTTTGGAATTCATTTATATATTCATTGGTATAACCTCAGTGGGGTGTTAGGTTTTTCAATGTGGTTTCCAGAACAGAAATACAAATTTCCAGTAACCAAGAGTTGTAAATATTTGCAAAATCCAGCTTATAATAAAATCTTTGTTTGAACTGAAAAGATGGCTACATACAATAAACATATTGAATGGCTTATGTCATAGTGGGGGTTCACATTCCTGGTTTCAGTCCTAACATAAATTTAAATTTTTAACCCTATGCTTCCCATTTCCCACTTTCTGCTGCATGAAAGCTCAACTAGACAAATAATTGCACCACCCAACCAACTGGCTCTTTATTTAACCAAAAAAAGGTTTATAATTATTGACAAGAAGGAGCGCAGAGTAGTGCAAAACTGCTCCTTAGCTTAATTAGGTTTACATCAACAAAGGATACCAAAATAATTGAGAAAATTTGATGATATAAGTAAATCAGAAAGAAAAAAAGAGACATTTAGGGTTTTATGCCTTTTTAAGAAGCCTCAGTGCGACCTCATAGGTGGTGAACCTAAAACATCTTAAATGGATTGAAAATCTCTACTCATGCATTTGGTTGATGTAAAATAACTCCTTAGGTAATATCCAGAAGGCCAAATTCAGCTTTCTATACTCTTCTTCACCACTGAAACTTAAAGGGACACGCAAGTAAAAATTAAACTTTTATGATTCAGATAGAGCAGCAATTTTAAACAACTTTCCACTTTACTTCCATTAAAAAAATGTGCAGTCTTTTTTACATTTACATTTTTTGAGTCACCAGCTCCTACTGAGCATGTGCAAGAATTCACAGAATAAACGTATATGCATTTGTGATTGGCTGATGGCTGTCACATGGTACGTGTATGCATTTGTGATTGGCTGATGGCTGTCACATGATACAGGAGGAGTGGAAATAGAAATAACTTTGAAAATTGCCAGAACAAAAATCTGCTACTCATTTGAAGTTCAGACTAGGGGGGAGATTTATCAAGCAGCGGATGCTGCTTGCTCCGCCCAATGCTTCTTGCTCGCCGGAAAGCTAAGTTAAGAAGCAGCGGTCATAATGCTTGTGCAATGTTAAATGCCGACAGCGTATGTCGGGTGGACATGATTTGCTACAGCAAATCATGTCCGCCCGTAATTTGTTAAATCGGCCCTTAAGTGTTATTGCATTGTATTTTTGTTATGCATACTGTATTTACTGGTCCTTTAAAGCACCAATAATCATATACAACTTACCTCTACATAGATGACTTACCTCAATATCCGGTACATTCTCCACCAACTGCAATGCAATGTCTTTGCAGCCCTGGTTAATGGCCTCCGAGGGCATCTCTTTGTCTGAGTACCAGTCGCGATCTGCACTGTGAGAGTAGGCGGCAGCAGGCGTTGCGTGTTGAACGCGGGTTGTAGTTACTACACCTACTGACTTCCCTGAAAAGGTAAGTCCCAGAGTGTTTATTAGATATGTGCATATATATATTCATTTTTGGCATTAATTTAGTGAAAATGGCTGCGGTCTGCAGCATTTGGCTATTTTCGGCGCTTGATTTACCAGAGAAAACACAAATATCTGTATTTAAATGCTGAAGACCACAGCCATTTTTATAATTTGTTCTAAACAAATGCTGAAAATGAATAGATGTACATGCTTATTATATAGTACAATGTCAACCCAAGCAGCTAATCAATAACTCTGCTCCTCTTATAATTAAATCAACACATTTTTCTATTTATTTTGGTGATTCAACAAATCTTTATTCTACACATGTAATTTAGTGAAGATGAATAGAGTCCAATTTCTGATGCCATATTTATAAGATTTTTTCTGCGCAGGAACAATAATCTATTATGTGAGAGAAATATCCAGCCTGCTGCGATCTCTGAATTCACATTTGTGGTGCAGTGAAAGGAACATAAAATAAAGTCCTATTTGATTCCTGGGATTGTGATGAACATTTCTTTTTTTCTTTAAATGATAAAAACATTTGAAATCTGGAAATGTTCAAAGAACATTATATAGATAATTCTAATTTCTAGTATTTATTAAAGGGACATTCAGGAGCAAACTATTCTAGGGCATATTCCATTTGAAACCTTTGCTGCATGATTGCTGGTAAAAATGCTCCGAGATTAGCACTGAAGTGTGCACTAGGCGCATGCACGAAACAGCGTAAGTTGCTCCGGAGCCCTTGCAGGGCAGGTTTGCACATGCGTGCCTGCTTCCCGCAAATGTAAGAGGCAGCGGTCCTCATTCTCTAATGTGATTGAGCATGTTATGATATATACGGGCAGTGAACAAACAGATTCTGATGCCCGTATTTCGCAAAGGCGAGTGGACAACTTCTCAAGTTGAGAAGCTTGTCTGCTCGCCTTATAATAAATGTGGGTTGGTGTGCACACCCCTCGTGACTGACACTAAAGCCCACACTAGAGGCATATCCTCAGATTCTATTTCATGTACACACCTCTCGCAACTGACACTGAAGCGCACACTAGGGGTGTAACCTAAGTTTCTGATTGCAGACTCCTATATCAAGACTGACACTGAAGCATGCACTTGGGACGTATCCTAGGTTTTTGATTGATGTGCACCCCCCATGACTGACACTGAAGAGCACACAAGAGGTGTATCTTTAGTTTCTGATCGGTGTGCTCACCCCTAGATCATGACTGACACAGAGGCATGCACTAGGGGCCCGATGACCAAAACCTCAATCTCATTGAGAGAAATCACCCAGAATCCTTGAGGACATTTTTTTTGTCATTAATATGGAAAATATGTGTCTCTCCTTCATTTCCAGAACCCTGAATAGCTAGTAAATAACTCTCAAGATGAAACTAGTCTTTCTAAAGTTCTTGGAGATACCTTGCAGTACTGAAAAGGCTTCTTAGATAAGGTGGCCAGAGTGGAGAGCTTTGGATCATCGGACACTTGGGGGTCAATTTTTTTAATGTGCGAACAGGACAGGATACGATGTAGCATACGCTGTCGGCATTTGTCATTGCACCAGCAGTTCTTGTAAGCTGCTGGTGCAATGCCGCCCCCTGCAGATTCGCAGCAAATCGGCCGCTAGCAGGGGAGTGTCAATCAACCCGATCGTATTCGATCGGCTTGATTTCTGTTCGCCGCTTCAGAGCAGGCGAACAGGTTATGGAGCAGCGATCTTTAGAAAACCGCTGTTTCCGGCGAGCCTTAAGCCCCCTTGACTCCTTGGTACGTGTCCTTGACTCCAAGGTTCGCATTGACACTGCAGCAGGCACTGGGTGTCATTTTATAAATACTGACACTGAAGCAGGTAATGGGTGACATTTTATGATTACTGACACTGAAGCAGGTAATGGGTGACATTTTATGATTACTGACACTGAAGCAGGTAATGGGTGACATTTTATGATTACTGACACTGAAGCAAGTAATGGGAGTCATTTTATAAATACTGACACTGAGCAGGTAATGGGTGACATTTTATAAATACTGACACTGAAGCAGGTAATGGGTGACATTTTATAAATACTGACACTGAGCAGGCACTGGGTGACATTTTATAAATACTGACACTGAAGCAGGCACTGTGTGTCATTTTATAAATACTGACACTGAAGCAGGTAATGGGTGACATTTTATAAATACTGACACTGAGCAGGCACTGGGTGACATTTTATAAATACTGACACTGAAGCAGGTAATGGGTGACATTTTATAAATACTGACACTGAAGCAGGTAATGGGTGTCATTTTATAAATACTGACACTGAAGCAGGTAATGGGTGACATTTTATAAATACTGACACTGAAGCAGGTAATGGGTGTCATTTTATAAATACTGACACTGAAGCAGGTAATGGGTGACATTTTATAAATACTGACACTGAAGCAGGTATTGGGTGTCATTTTATAAATACTGACACTGAAGCAGGTAATGGGTGACATTTTATAAATACTGACTCTGAGGCAGGTAATGGGTGACATTTTATAAATACTGACACTGAGCAGGCACTGGGTGTCATTTTATAAATACTGACACTGAAGCAGGTAATGGGTGACATTTTATAAATACTGACACTGAAGCAGGTAATGGGTGACATTTTATAAATACTGACACTGAAGCAGGTAATGGGTGACATTTTATGATTACTGACACTGAAGCAGGTAATGGGTGACATTTTATAAATACTGACACTGAAGCAGGTAATGGGTGACATTTTATAAATACTGACACTGAAGCAGGTAATGGGTGACATTTTATAAATACTGACACTGAAGCAGGTAATGGGTGACATTTTATGATTACTGACACTGAAGCAGGTAATGGGTGACATTTTATAAATACTGACACTGAAGCAGGTAATGGGTGACATTTTATAAATACTGACACTGAAGCAGGTAATGGGTGACATTTTATAAATACTGACACTGAGCAGGCACTGGGTGACATTTTATAAATACTGACACTGAACCAGGTAATGGGTGACATTTTATAAATACTGACACTGAGCAGGCACTGGTGACATTTTATAAATACTGACACTGAAGCAGGTAATGGGTGTCATTTTATGATTACTGACACTGAAGCAGGTAATGGGTGACATTTTATGATTACTGACACTGAAGCAGGTAATGGGTGTCATTTTATGATTACTGACACTGACGCAGGTAATGGGTGTCATTTTATGATTACTGACACTGAAGCAGGTAATGGGTGACATTTTATGATTACTGACACTGAAGCAGGTAATGGGTGTCATTTTATGATTACTGACACTGAAGCAGGTAATGGGTGTCATTTTATGATTACTGACACTGAAGCAGGTAATGGGTGACATTTTATAAATACTGACACTGAGCAGGCACTGGGTGACATTTTATAAATACTGACACTGAAGCAGGTAATGGGTGACGTATAAATACTGACACTGAAGCAGGTAATGGGTGACATTTTATAAATACTGACACTGAAGCAGGTAATGGGTGTCATTTTATAAATACTCACACTGAAGCAGGTAATGAGTGACATTTTATGATTACTGACACTGAAGCAGGTAATGGGTGACATTTTATGATTACTGACACTGAAGCAGGTAATGGGTGACATTTTATGATTACTGACACTGAAGCAGGTAATGAGTGACATTTTATGATTACTGACACTGAAGCAGGTAATGGGTGACATTTTATGATTACTGACACTGAATCACACACTAGGTGTGTATCATTGAGCATTCTAAGCTTCTGATTAGTGTGTATATACCAAGATCGCCACAGAGATATACATTAGGTAACATCATGCTGGCATCTTGGAGCATCCTAGATTGGCACCTAGCATGCACTACTGTTCAAATCTCACAGTTAAACAGAAGGCTAAGCAACCTTTTAACAAGCTTATTGCAGTCTTGCTAAGCAAAATTTACTGCAACTATATAGCTGCAGAATAGTTTATTTTGCAATGTCCCTTTAAGTTCTCTCTGATTTGTTTTAGTGTTCAGGTCATTTCCAGGCCAACATGGGATAACCGGTTTAGCATCTCCGTTTTGCTTTGGAACTTTTTTTTTAATATTAGAGAAAATAATTACAGTATGGGGCGAATAACAACGTGTGTTAACGCCTTGAGGAACAGATTTTTCCATCCTGATTTAAAGGAAATAAACTATGTTAATGCAGGTTAAGATAATATGAACCTTTTTTCCAAGCTGAGTATTGTTTTATTTTTTCCAGCACAGCGTGGTGCTGGCATTTAACAAACAGCTTAAATGAGCATTGTCTCAAATTAGTACAGTTTACAAAAATAACTTTACAAAACTGGTAATTAAAGGGACAGTAAAACCAATATTTTTGTTTTATGATTCAGATAGAGCATACTTTTTTTTAAAGGGACATAAAACACGTTGGGATAGAGACAAACTATAAAATATATAATGTACTTTAATGACTTTACCTGCAAATGTATACTGCAGTGCCTCACCATTAACCCTTTCTTTTTAGTTTCTGAATTGTAAAGCTCTAACTTCCCCTCACACATTTCCTTCTATGGCTGTATCTATATCTATTGTTGTCTTGGTAGAATGCAAAAGTGAATAGGGATTATCTGCTGGAGCATGCCTAGAATCTGTTAACTCAATTGAAATACAATGCCTGTGTCTAAACACTGATAAGGGGGGTGGAGTTGGCTGCTCCAGGCAGCTTAGCTATGTAATTGATTTTGCTTATTTCTGAAAATTATTTTAAAATACTTGCCAGCAATTTTTAAACATTTTTTTATGCAAACTGTTTTTAATTAATTAGTCATTTTAGGATATACACAGATCTGAACCTGTTCTATGTCCCTTTAACAACTTCCTAATTTGCTTTTATTATTTCTTTATTTTATTATTTACTTCATTATCTTGCTATCCTTTATGAAAGGAGCAGCAATGCACTACTGGGAGCTAGCTGGACACATTGGTAAGCCAATGAAAAGAGGCATATATGTACAGCCACCAATCAGCAGCTAGCTCTCAGCCCCTGAGCCTACCTAGGTATGCTTTTCAATAAAGAATACCAAGAGAACTAAGGAAATTAGATAAAAGAAGTAAATTGGAAAGTTGTTTAAAAGTGCATGTTCTACCTGAATCATGAAAGAAAATGTTTGGGTTCTATGTTTCTTTAAAAGCATTTTTATAGCATAAATGGTAAATTTGAATTGTTTTGAAGTCTATGGGGCTGATTTATTAAAGTGCGGACGGAAATGATACGATGTAGCGTATCCTGTCCGCCGCACATT
This sequence comes from Bombina bombina, assembly GCF_027579735.1. Classification (NCBI taxonomy): domain Eukaryota; kingdom Metazoa; phylum Chordata; class Amphibia; order Anura; family Bombinatoridae; genus Bombina; species Bombina bombina. The sequence goes on along the minus strand of NC_069506.1, from coordinate 27,108,302 downwards.
GATAAATGCCGACAGCATACGATGTCGACATTTATCATTGCACAAGCAGTTCTTGTCTAAGCCTGATAAAACAGTCACTGGTTGGCTGAGAAACGAGTTGCTAACTATTTTAATCTTTTAAATAAAGTAAGTTTTATTACTTAGCACTTGCTGCCAGTCTATATTTACCATCCACACCTTTAATCCGGTATTGGACGACTGAGAGTTCCTGAATTGCTGGAGAATAAGTCTACTGGGTGACCATATTGATCCCAGCTTGCCTCTGCAGCACCAAGGGAGGTGCTCCACCAAATGTGAGTGAATATCATACACTCTTACTATTTATTGTGCATTTACAGTACTAGGCCATATAGGCAGCCTCTTGTGCTCGGTATTGTCCTCTACAGATCACAGCACATTGACCGGAGGCCAGTCCTCTGGGTGACTGCTATTGACCCCACATTGCACCACACCACTAGGGGTGTTAGATTACATGTGAGTGAAACCATTACTTGTACTACACTGATTATATTCAACAATATTGGGCCATGTGGCGCTTCTGTCCTTTTCTATCCACTGCAGATTACTGACCCTGTATTGTGGCCTTGATCCTCTACAGATAGCTGCCTTCTTTGTGCCTATTCATCCACTCACACCGATACCATCCATAAGTCACTCAAGGATTTTTTGTACTTTTGTTATGCATTGTATGTTGGTAGTACATATTTATCACTGAGTCTACTTTTTGATATATTATTGTTAACTCATTTGAAGATATCTATGCCAATATTGTATGTTTATATTTCTATTAGTACGATGTATATTGACCACTATTGTCAACGATATTAACTCACTTACTTAGGTCGAGTTATAATTGTTGATCTACTATCCCACACACTAAGGACGCCCCCTATCTGTTCTCTGTAGTTCTTGTGAACTGCTTGTGCAATGCCGCCCCCTGCAGATTCACGGCCAATCGGCCGCTAGCATGGGGTGTCAATCATCCGATCGTATAGGATCGGGCGGATTGAAGACCGCAGCCTCAGAGGCAGCGGACAAGTTATGGAGCAGCAGTCTTTAGACCACTGCTTTATAACTGCTGTTAAGGCTCGCGCGGAAGCAGGATAATTCGCCCCCCATGTTTCTAGACTGCAAATTAATACAAATTTTGATAACATAAATTTTCATTGTATTTATCTTATATCCTTAGGGATATATATTAATGAACTCCTGCACTGATCAAGCAATCACTGTGTATAATGTTGCATGTTTGGAGTTCTGAAGCCTGTGGGGTGTAAATTACAGGGTAAAGTAGGCAAAATATTAAAGGGATGTAAAACCCATTTTTTTTCTTAAATGATTCAGACAGAACATACAATTTGAAAGAACTTTCCATTGTACTTCAATTATCACATTTTCTTGGTTTTCTTGCTATCCTTTGTTGAAAAGCAGAAAGGTAATATCAGTAGCGTGCACGTGTCTGCAGCAGCATATATCAACAGTTTTGCAACAATGTTATACATTAGCAAGAGCACTGGGTGGCAGCAGTTTTATAACAATGTTATACATTAGCAAGAGCACTAGATGGCAGCAGTTTTATAACAATGTTATACATTAGCAAGAGCACTAGATGGCAGCAGTTTTATAATAATGTTATACATTAGCAAGGGCACTAGATAGCAGCAGTTTTATAATAATGTTATACATTAGCAAGGGCACTAGATAGCAGCAGTTTTATAATAATGTTATACATTAGCAAGAGCACTGGGTGGCAGCAGTTTTATAACAATGTTATACATTAGCAAGAGCACTAGATGGCAGCAGTTTTATAACAATGTTATACATTAGCAAGAGCACTAGATGGTATCAGTTTTATAATAATGTTATACATTAGCAAGAGCACTAGATGGCAGCAGTTTTATAATAATGTTATACATTAGCAAGAGCACTAGATGGCAGCAGTTTTATAATAATGTTATACATTAGCAAGAGCACTAGATGGCAGCAGTTTTATAATAATGTTATACATTAGCAAGAGCACTAGATGGCAGCAGTTTTATAATAATGTTATACATTAGCAAGAGCACTAGATGGCAGCAGTTTATTATAACGTTATACATTAGCAAGAGCACTAGATGGCAGCAGTTTTATAACAATGTTATACATTAGCAAGAGCACTAGATGGCAGCAGTTTTATAACAATGTTATAAATTAGCAAGAGCACTAGATGGTATCAGTTTTATAACAATGTTATACATTAGCAAGAGCACTAGATGGCAGCAGTTATATAAGAATGTTATACATTAGCAAGAGCACTAGATGGCAGCAGTTTTATAACAATGTTATACATTAGCAAGAGCACTAGATGGCAGCAGTTTTATAACAATGTTATACATTAGCAAGAGCACTGGGTGGCAGCACTATTTCCTGTCATGTAGTGCTGCAAACATATGCACACAATCAGTATCTAGATATCTCTTCAACAAAGTATAACATGAGAATGAAGCAAATTTTATAATAAAAGTAATTAGGAATCTTTTTTTTTTATATATATATATACAAATCGCATTCTCTATCTGAATCATGAAAGAAAAAAATTGGGTTTTCTCTGCTACAAAATGAATCAACATTTTATGGGAATTACAATTTGAGTTTAATGTCCCTTTAAGGTTGTGCTTCTTCTCCACAGCTGTTTGCTGAGGCTTCAGTTCTCGTGTGGTTTAAACCAGTCATCACCTGTAGAATTGAGAGTTTACACAAAAAAAGAAAATAGAGAACCTTACTCAATTGAACAAAAGCCGGAAACACTTCCGTGCGTGTAGAAGAAACCTGCATTACTCAGGGCGCAGTCTCTCGTAGCTCACAGTAAGTCTTGACCAGAAGAGAAATAGCCAGTTGCATATCGGTCCATTCCTGTCAAAAGACAGCACAGCCCCAAAATACCCGGCAATATACCTGAGGGAAATTAACTAACCCCAGACATACATTACAGCCTATATGGGCTTCATCAGTTAGATGCAGTTGCATTTCTCTAAAGCAGCGACGGCCAATTGACAGCAAAAGGGTCTCATGTGGCCCTTTCCACTAGTCTTTGTGGCCCCTTGGAAAAATCACAGCTATTAATCACCTAGATTACAAGTTTGGCGTTCGGGTTTTAACGCTGAAAAAAAAGGTAATTTCAGCATTAAAACAGCACCACAGCCATTACAAGTCTTGTCGATATAGCTGTACCGCAAGCCTTTTAGCATGTAACGCAGTCCTGCACTCGTAAAAATTATGTTTTTTTCATGGGACTTACATAGCGTACCCATTACAAGTTTTGTGGTGAGGCTAAAAAGCTTGCGTTCCAGCCTATATCGACAAGATCTGTTTCAAATCAGCCAATAGAATGAGAGCTGCTTAAATCCTATTGGCTGATTTGAACAGCCAATAGGATTTTAGCAGCTCTAATTCCTATTGGCTGATTCAAAATTTTCAGCCAATAGGAATGCAATGGTTCCCGTAGTATAAAAGGGGTACCCTGCATTTCAATCCTCAGTGTGCAGCGAACGATCGCATGAAGAGGACCTCCCCGTCGGATTGATGGACCTCCGCCTAGACCTCCGTCTTGGACCTCCGCATTGGACCTTCACCTGGACCTCCGCCTTGGACCTTCGCCTGGACCTCCGCCTCCTCAGGGATGAAGAAGATGCCGGTCCCGAAATGGATGAAGATGGAACTGCCTGGATGAAGATGCCGCCTGAATGAAGATGGAGCCGCCAGGATGAAGATTGTTCAAGCGGGACTTCAACAACTGTGAGTACCTAAAGAGGTGTAAGTGTTTTTTTTGTTTAGGGTTTGAGCTTTTCTTAAAAGAGCTAAATGCCCTTTTCAGGGCAATGCAAAAGAGCTAAATGCCCTTTTAAGGGCAATGCCCATACAAATGCCCTTTTCAGGCATAGGGTAGCTTAGGTTTTTGTTAGAGTTTTTTATTTTGGGGGGTTGGTTGGGTGGTGGGTTTTACAGGTAAAAGAGTTGTTTAACTTAGAGCAATGCCCTACAAAAGGCCCTTTTGAGGGCTATTGGTAGTTTATTCTAGATTAAGTTTCTTTTATTTTGGGGTGTTTTTAAAAAAATATTAGTATTAGAATAGGAATAATTGTTATTATTTTGGATAATTAGTTTGTTATTTTGTGTAATGTTTTTTTTTTCGTTTTGGGGTGGGTTTTATTTTTAGATTAGGGGTTGGGCATTTCATAAAAGAGCTGAATGCCCTTTTAAGGGCAGGGAAAAGAGCTGAATGCCCATACAAATGCCCTTTTCAGGGCAATGGGTAGATTAGGTTTTACTTTATTTTTATTTTGTGTGTTTGGGGGGTGGGGTTTTTATACTGTTTCTTTTGGAGGAAAAGAGATGATTTCTTAAGGGCCCTTGGTAGTTTATTATAGATTAGGTTTTTCTTTTATTTTGGGGTGGGTTTTTATTTTTTTAAAAGGGTATTAGAATAGGAATCATTTTTATTATTTTGGATAATTTTGTTTGTTATTTTTTGTAATGGTAGGTTTTTTATTTTTTGTAATTTGAGTGTTTTTTGTTTTTTGTAATGTTTTAGTGTAAGGCAGTTTAGGTTTTATTTCACAGGTAAGTTTGTATTTATTTTTACTAGGTAGTTAGTAAATAGTTAATAACTATTTACTAACTAGTCTACCTAGTTAAAATAAATACAAACTTAACTGTGAAATAAAAATAAAACCTAAGCTAACTACAATATAACTTTAGCTAGCTTAGGTTTTATTTCAAGGGTAATTATGTATTTAGTTTTAAATAGGTATTATTTAGTTAATAATTGTAACTTTAATTTAGCTCTATTTTAATTATGTTAAAGTTAGGGGGTGTTAGGTTTAGGGTTAGGGTTACGTTAGGGTTAGGTTTAGAGGTTAATAGTTTAATTTAGGTTGTTGTGATGTCGGGGGCTGGCGGTTTAGGGGTTAATAGGTTTATTTAGTGGTAGTGATGTGGGAGGCCAGAGGTTTAGGGGTTAATAGCTTTATTTAGTGGCGGCGATGTCGGGGAGCCGCAGAATAGGGGTTAATAGATTTATTATAGTGTGGGCGATGTTGGGGTGCGAGGGAATAGGGGTTAATAACTTTAGTATAGTGGCGGCGTTATCAGGAGCTGCAGATTAGGGGTTAATAGATTTATTTTGGTGGCGGCAATATCGGGAGCGGCAGATTAGGGGTTAATAACATTATGTATGTGTCGGCGATGTCAGGGGCAGCAGATTAGGGTGTTTAGACTTACGGCTAGATTTAGAGTTCGGCGGTAGCCGTGAAAACCAGCGTTAGAGGCTCCTAACGCTGGTTTTAGGCTACCGCCGGTATTTGGAGTCACTCAAAATAGGGTCTAACGCTCACTTTTCAGCAGCAACTTTTCCATACCGCAGATCCCCTTACGTCAATTGCGTATCCTATCTTTTCAATGGGATCTTTCTAACGCTGGTATTTAGAGTCGTTTCTGAAGTGAGCGTTAGAGCTCTAACGACAAAACTCCAGCCGCAGGAAAATAGCAGGAGTTAAGAGCTTTCTGGGCTAACGCCGGTTCATAAAGCTCTTAACTACTGTACCCTAAAGTACACTAACACCCATAAACTACCTATGTACCCCTAAACCGAGGTCCCCCCACATCGCCGCCACTCGATTAAAAATTTTTAACCCCTAATCTGCCGACCGCCACCTACGTTATACTTATGTACCCCTAATCTGCTGCCCCTAACCCCGCCGACCCCTGTATTACATTTATTAACCCCTAATCTGCCCCCCACAACGTCGCCGCCAGCTACCTGCAATAATTAACCCCTAATCTGCCGACCGCAAAGCGCCGCCACCTACGTTATCCTTATGTACCCTAATCTGCTGCCCCTAACACCGCCGACCCCTATATTATATTTATTAACCCCTAATCTGCCCCCCTCAACGTCGCCGACACCTGCCTACACTTATTAACCCCTAATCTGCCGAGCGGACCTGAGCGCTACTATAATAAAGTAATTAACCCCTAATCCGCCTCACTAACCCTATCATAAATAGTATTAACCCCTAATCTGCCCTCCCTAACATCGCCGACACCTAACTTCAATTATTAACCCCTAATCTGCCGACCGGAGCTCACCGCTATTCTAATAAATGTATTAACCCCTAAAGCTAAGTCTAACCCTAACACTAACACCCCCCTAACTTAAATATAATTTAAATCTAACAAAATAAATTAACTCTTATTAAATAAATTATTCCTATTTAAAGCTAAATACTTACCTGTAAAATAAATCCTAATATAGCTACAATATAAATTATAATTATATTATAGCTATTTTAGGATTAATATTTATTTTACAGGCAACTTGGTAATTATTTTAACCAGGTACAATAGCTATTAAATAGTTAAGAACTATTTAATAGTTACCTAGTTAAAATAATAACAAAATTACCTGTAAAATAAATCCTAACCTAAGTTATAATTAAACCTAACACTACCCTATCAATAAATTAATTAAATAAACTACCTACAATTACCTACAATTAACCTAACACTACACTATCAATAAATTAATTAAATAAAATACCTACAATTACCTACAATTAAACCTAACACTACACTATCAATAAATAAATTAAATACAAATGCTACAAATAACTACAATTACATAAACTAACTAAAGTACAAAAAATAAAAAAGAACTAAGTTACAAAAAATAAAAAAATATTTACAAACATAAGAAAAATATTACAACAATTTTAAACTAATTACACCTACTCTAAGCCCCCTAATAAAATAACAAAGACCCCCAAAATAAAAAAATGCCCTACCCTGTTCTAAATTAATTGAGTTAAAAGCTCTTTTACCTTACCAGCCCTGAACAGGGCCCTTTGCGGGGCATGCCCCAAGAAAATCAGCTCTTTTGCCTGTAAAAAAAAACATACAAACCCCCCCCCCCCAACATTACAACCCACCACCCACATACCCCTAATCTAACGCAAACCCCCCTTAAATAAACCTAACACTAAGCCCCTGAAGATCTTCCTACCTTGTCTTCACCATACCAGGTTCACCGATCGGTCCAGAAGAGCTCCTCCGATGTCCTGATCCAAGCCCAAGCGGGGGGCTGAAGAGGTCCATGATCCAGCTGAAGTCTTCATCCAAGCGGGGCAGAAGAGTTCTTCCATCCGATTGAAGTCTTCATCCAAGCGGCATCCATCCGGAGCGAAGCGGCAGCATCCTGAAGACCTCCACAGCGGAACATCCATCCTGGCCGACGACTGAACGACGAATGACGGTTCCTTTAAATGACGTCATCCAAGATGGCGTCCCTCGAATTCCGATTGGCTGATAGGATTCTATCAGCCAATCGGAATTAAGGTAGGAATATTCTGATTGGCTGATGGAATCAGCCAATCAGAATCAAGTTCAATCCTATTGGCTGATCCAATCAGCCAATCAGATTGAGCTCGCATTCTATTGGCTGTTCCGATCAGCCAATAGAATGCGAGCTCAATCCTAACCCTTTGTTATTTTATTAGGGGGCTTAGAGTAGGTGTAATTAGTTTAAAATTGTTGTAATATTTTTATTATGTTTGTAAATATTTTTTTATTTTTTGTAACTTAGTTCTTTTTTATTTTTTGTACTTTAGTTAGTTTATGTAATTGTAGTTATTTGTAGCATTTGTATTTAATTTATTTATTGATAGTGTAGTGTTAGGTTTAATTGTAGGTAATTGTAGGTATTTTATTTAATTAATTTATTGATAGTGTAGTGTTAGGTTAATTGTAGGTAATTGTAGGTAGTTTATTTAATTAATTTATTGATAGGGTAGTGTTAGGTTTAATTATAACTTAGGTTAGGATTTATTTTACAGGTAATTTTGTTATTATTTTAACTAGGTAACTATTAAATAGTTCTTAACTATTTAATAGCTATTGTACCTGGTTAAAATAATTACCAAGTTGCCTGTAAAATAAATATTAATCCTAAAATAGCTACAATATAATTATAATTTATATTGTAGTTATATTAGGATTTTTTTTTTACAGGTAAGTATTTAGCTTTAAATAGTAATAAGTTATTTAATAAGAGTTAATTTATTTCGTTAGATTTAAATTATATTTAAGTTAGGGGGGTGTTAGTGTTAGGGTTAGACTTAGCTTTAGGGGTTAATACATTTATTAGAATAGCGGTGAGCTCCGGTCGTCAGATTAGGGGTTAATAATTGAAGTTAGGTGTCGGCGATGTTAGGGAGGGCAGATTAGGGGTTAATACTATTTATGATAGGGTTAGTGAGGCGGATTAGGGGTTAATAACTTTATTATAGTAGCGCTCAGGTCCGCTCGGCAGATTAGGGGTTAATAAGTGTAGGCAGGTGTCGGCGACGTTGTGGGGGGCAGATTAGGGGTTAATAAATATAATATAGGGGTCGGCGGTGTTAGGGGCAGCAGATTAGGGGTACATAAGGATAACGTAGGTGGCAGCGCTTTGTGGTCGGAAGATTAGGGGTTAATTATTGTAGGTAGCTGGCGGCGACGTTGTGGGGGGCAGGTTAGGGGTTAATAAATATAATATAGGGGTCGGCGGTGTTAGGGGCAGCAGATTAGGGGTACATAGGGATAACGTAGGTAGCGGCGGTTTACAGAGCGGAAGATTAGGGGTTAATAATATAATGCAGGGGTCAGCGATAGCGGGGGCGGCAGATTAGGGGTTAATAAGTGTAAGGTTAGGGGTGTTTAGACTCGGGTACATGTTAGAGTGTTAGGTGCAGACGTAGGAAGTGTTTCCCCATAGCAAACAATGGGGCTGCGTTAGGAGCTGAACGCTGCTTTTTTGCAGGTGTTAGTTTTTTTTTCAGCTCAAACAGCCCCATTGTTTCCTATGGGGGAATCGTGCACGAGCACGTTTTTTGAGGCTGGCCGCGTCCGTAAGCAACGCTGGTATCGAGAGTTGCATTTGCGGTAAAAATGCTCTACGCTCCTTTTTTGGAGCCTAACGCAGCCTTTTTTTGAACTCTCGATACCAGAGTTAATTTTATGGTGCGGCCAGAAAAAAGCCTGCGGAGCGTTAACAGCCCTTCTACCGCCAAACTCCAAATCTAGGCCTTAGGGTTTATGTTAGGTTTAAACGTTACTTTCCCCCCCCCCCCCCCATAGACATCAAAGGGTTGCGTTATGGAGCTTTTAATTCCGCGATCGCAGGTGTTAGGTTTTTTTCTAACCCGCTCTCCCCATTGATTTCTATAGGGAAAGCGTACACAAGCACGTCAAAACAGCTCTTGTATTTTGTGCGGTATGAAGCTCAACACAACCATATCGCACGACAAACCGGCTGTTTAAAAAACTTGTAATGGCTGCACTATAGAGGGTAAAATAACACAACTTTTGTTGCATTGGTTGAATTCCCTATAGCGCGCATAACTCGTAATCTACCTGAATGTGTGCTATCATTTTTGTGGCCCCTGGAAAAAGGAATACTAAAAATGTGTGCTTTGGGGTGGTCAAAACTTAAAGAGACCTCTGGATAGGGGGAACAGTGAATAGAGGCTACTCTGGAATCTTACCTATATCTCTGCGCCACTGGGCATTTTTAGGAATTATATTAACAGTCATAAACTTATATGCAGCCCTTAAGACTTCAAAATATTGACCTGCAGTCCCCATGCATAAGAAAGCTGCCCATCACTTCCCTAAAACATGTGAGAAAGGAGTCCATATATGGTGTATGGTGTCTCCTTTTTACTCTTAGAGAGACCACAAAATAATTTGCATACACAAAAAAAATAATAAAAAAATAAATAAATTGGGATACAGCCTCAACCTGGATTGTTTTTTTTAGTTGCGATCAGACTGATAAAGTTCTGTGATTATTACAATTGGGCTAAAAAAGGCTGCTCCCAGGTAGTGACTCACCAAACAACAGGCTACGGAGCTGTTCATTTCTAGTTGAGTGCTTCTCTTTCTGTATATTATGATCTTGAGGAATGTCTCCCCCAAGGTGAGGGGGGGGAACCAGACATGGACTTTCTGCTAAATATACTTGAATATGGCTGCACTTCACTGATAAGGCCCACAGAAAACCAAAATGACTGTATTGGGGTGCTATGTTCCTTGTTTAAAGAAAGATTGCCTGGCATTTTGCGGTTAGACTTTCCTTTTCAGGTGGGATCAGACTATTATCCTTCAGGAAACTTCTTTACTGTGACAGGCAAAATTGGGCTAAAAGAGGCTGCTCTCAGTTGGTGTCCTACCAAAGAACAAGCTACTGAGCTGTTGTCCACCCTGGCTCAGTGCTTCTCTTGATGTATTTTTAATAATAGAGCTGTGAGATGAAGTCTTTTTTTTTTAATAGTGTAATTGGATGGTATAGCCAATGAGAAGCCAAACCACCCACACTAGACGGGTGTGCACTTCCAGGACTGAGTGCAAGCAATATTCTCTCTGTAACTTTACTGTGCATTAAACATCTTCTGGTCACTTCTAAACAACAATTTATTTAACTTATATCTTCTACAATCATCTGACACTTGAACTAATTTCCTCATCTATCACAGCATTCAGTCCACTAACCTGCATTCTTGGCCCACTTTAGGATGGATTCCACTTCATTGCCTTTGGATGTGTTACACTGACTCTGCATGGTACCTGCACTCACTCCCAGCATCCCTGAGTTTGTCTTAATCCCACACAGAAAGGCAGTGGCTGTTCCTGCACTGTCTGGCACTTGCGCATTTGTGTTATATGTCTGTAATGAGGTAAAAATGACTGAGTATTACAGATGGCATATTGTAGCCACAAGAGGCTTATACTGATGACAGGAGTGTGTCACTCATTACATGACACAGACTGATGGGTGGTGTTATGAGGAGTGGCCGTGTAGAGTGTGTTACAGATAGATCTGTGCTATTGCTAGGAGCGGGTGTAGAATGTGTTTCGTTTCTGATAGATGTGTGCTGGTGTCAATAGTGGGCAGTAGAGTGTGTTACAGATAGATCTGTGCTATTGCTAGGAGCGGGGTGTATAATGTGTCTCTGATAGATGTGTGCTGGTGTCAATAGTGGGCAGTAGAGTGTGTTACAAATAGATCTGTGCTATTGCTAGGAGCGGGGTGTATAATGTGTCTCTGATAGATGTGTGCTGGTGTCAATAGTGGGCAGTAGAGTGTGTTACAGATAGATCTGTGCTATTGCTAGGAGCGGGGTGTAGAATGTGTCTCTGATAGATGTGTGCTGGTGTCAATAGTGGGCAGTAGAGTGTGTTACAGATAGATCTGTGCTATTGCTAGGAGCGGGGTGTAGAATGTGTCTCTGATAGATGTGTGCTGGTGTCAATAGTGGGCAGTAGAGTGTGTTACAGATAGATCTGTGCTATTGCTAGGAGCGGGTGTAGAATGTGTCTCTGATAGATGTGTGCTGGTGTCAATAGTGGGAAGTAGAGTGTGTTACAGATAGATCTGTGCTATTGCTGGGAGCGGGTGTAGAATGTGTCTCTGATAGATGTGTGCTGGTGTCAATAGTGGGCAGTAGAGTGTGTTACAGATAGATCTGTGCTATTGCTAGGAGCGGGGTGTAGAATGTGTCTCTGATAGATGTGTGCTGGTGTCAATAGTGGGCAGTAGAGTGTGTTACAGATAGATCTGTGCTATTGCTAGGAGCGGGGTGTAGAATGTGTCTCTGATAGATGTGTGCTGGTGTCAATAGTGGGCAGTAGAGTGTGTTACAGATAGATCTGTGCTATTGCTAGGAGTGGGGTGTAGAATGTGTCTCTGATAGATGTGTGCTGGTGTCAATAGTGGGCAGTAGAGTGTGTTACAGATAGATCTGTGCTATTGCTAGAAGTGGGGTGTAGAATGTATCTCTGATAGATGTGTGCTGGTGTCAATAGTGGGCAGTAGAGTGTGTTACAGATAGATCTGTGCTATTGCTAGGAGCAGGGTGTAGAATGTGTCTCTGATAGATGTGTGCTGGTGTCAATAGTGGGCAGTAGAGTGTGTTACAGATAGATCTGTGCTATTGCTAGGAGCGGGTGTAGAATGTGTCTCTGATAGATGTGTGCTGGTGTCAATAGTGGGCAGTAGAGTGTGTTACAGATAGATCTGTGCTATTGCTAGGAGCGGGTGTAGAATGTGTTTCTGATAGATGTGTGCTGGTGTCAATAGTGGGCAGTAGAGTGTGTTACAGATAGATCTGTGCTATTGCTAGGAGCGGGGTGTAGAATGTGTCTCTGATAGATGTGTGCTGGTGTCAATAGTGGGCAGTAGAGTGTGTTACAGATAGATCTGTGCTATTGCTAGGAGCGGGGTGTAGAATGTGTCTCTGATAGATGTGTGCTGGTGTCAATAGTGGGCAGTAGAGTGTGTTACAGATAGATCTGTGCTATTGCTAGAAGTGGGGTGTAGAATGTGTCTCTGATAGATGTGTGCTGGTGTCAATAGTGGGCAGTAGAGTGTGTTACAGATAGATCTGTGCTATTGCTAGGAGCGGGTGTAGAATGTGTCTCTGATAGATGTGTGCTGGTGTCAATAGTGGGCAGTAGAGTGTGTTACAGATAGATCTGTGCTATTGCTAGGAGCGGGGTGTAGAATGTGTCTCTGATAGATGTGTGCTGGTGTCAATAGTGGGCAGTAGAGTGTGTTACAGATAGATCTGTGCTATTGCTAGGAGCAGGGTGTAGAATGTGTCTCTGATAGATGTGTGCTGGTGTCAATAGTGGGCAGTAGAGTGTGTTACAGATGGATCTGTGCTATTACTAGGAGCGGGGTGTAGAATGTGTCTCTGATAGATGTGTGCTGGTGTCAATAGTGGGCAGTAGAGTGTGTTACAGATAGATCTTTGCTATTGCTAGGAGCGGGTGTAGAATGTGTTTCGTTTCTGATAGATGTGTGCTGGTGTCAATAGTGGGCAGTAGAGTGTGTTACAGATAGATCTGTGCTATTGCTAGGAGCGGGTGTAGAATGTGTTTCGTTCTGATAGATAGAGCAGTGCTGTGTCATTAGTGGGCAGTAGAGTGTGTTACAGATAGATCTGTGCTATTGCTAGGAGCGGGTGTAGAATGTATCTCTGATAGAAGTGTGCTGGTGTCAATAGTGGGCAGTAGAGTGTGTTACAGATAGATCTGTGCCTATTGTAGGAGCGGGGTGATAGAATGTGTCTCTGATAGATGTGGTGCTGTGTCAATAGTGGGCAGTAGAGTGTGTTTCAGATAGATCTGTGCTATTGCTAGGAGCGGGTGTAGAATGTGTTTCGTTTCTGATAGATGTGTGCTGTGTCAATAGTGGGCAGTAGAGTGTGTTACAGATAGATCTGTGCTATTGCTAGGAGCGGGTGTAGAATGTGTCTCTGATAGAAGTGTGCTGGTGTCAATAGTGGGCAGTAGAGTGTGTACAGATAGATCTGTGCTATTGCTCAGATAGATCTGTGCTATTGCTAGGTGCGGGGTGTAGTATGTGTCTCTGATAGATGTGTGCTGGTGTCAATAGTGGGCAGTAGAGTGTGTTACAGATAGATCTGTGCTATTGCTAGGAGCGGGGTGTAGAATGTGTCTCTGATAGATGTGTGCTGGTGTCAATAGTGGGCAGTAGAGTGTGTTACAGATAGATCTGTGCTATTGCTAGGAGCGGGGTGTAGAATGTGTCTCTGATAGATGTGTGCTGGTGTCAATAGTGGGCAGTAGAGTGTGTTACAGATAGATCTGTGCTATTGCTAGAGTGGGGTGTAGAATGTATCTCTGATAGATGTGTGCTGGTGTCAATAGTGGGCAGTAGAGTGTGTTACAGATAGATCTGTGCTATTGCTAGGAGCGGGTGTAGAATGTGTCTCTGATAGAAGTGTGCTGGTGTCAATAGTGGGCAGTAGAGTGTGTTACAGATAGATCTGTGCTATTGCTAGGAGCGGGTGTAGAATGTGTCTCTGATAGAAGTGTGCTGGTGTCAATAGTGGGCAGTAGAGTGTGTTACAGATAGATCTGTGCTATTGCTAGGAGCGGGTGTAGAATGTGTCTCTGATAGATGTGTGCTGGTGTCAATAGTGGGCAGTAGAGTGTGTTACAGATAGATCTGTGCTATTGCTAGGAGCGGGTGTAGAATGTGTCTCTGATAGATGTGTGCTGGTGTCAATAGTGGGCAGTAGAGTGTGTTACAGATAGATCTGTGCTATTGCTAGGAGCGGGTGTAGAATGTGTCTCTGATAGAAGTGTGCTGGTGTCAATAGTGGGCAGTAGAGTGTGTTACAGATAGATCTGTGCTATTGCTAGAAGTGGGGTGTAGAATGTATCTCTGATAGAAGTGTGCTGGTGTCAATAGTGGGCAGTAGAGTGTGTTACAGATAGATCTGTGCTATTGCTAGGAGCGGGGTGTAGAATGTGTCTCTGATAGATGTGTGCTGGTGTCAATAGTGGGCAGTAGAGTGTGTTACAGATAGATCTGTGCTATTGCTAGAAGTGGGGTGTAGAATGTATCTCTGATAGATGTGTGCTGGTGTCAATAGTGGGCAGTAGAGTGTGTTACAGATAGATCTGTGCTATTGCTAGGAGCGGGGTGTAGAATGTGTCTCTGATAGAAGTGTGCTGGTGTCAATAGTGGGCAGTAGAGTGTGTTACAGATAGATCTGTGCTATTGCTAGAAGTGGGGTGTAGAATGTATCTCTGATAGATGTGTGCTGGTGTCAATAGTGGGCAGTAGAGTGTGTTACAGATAGATCTGTGCTATTGCTGGGAGCGGGTGTAGAATGTGTCTCTGATAGATGTGTGCTGGTGTCAATAGTGGGCAGTAGAGTGTGTTACAGATAGATCTGTGCTATTGCTAGGAGCGGGTGTAGAATGTGTCTCTGATAGATGTGTGCTGGTGTCAATAGTGGGCAGTAGAGTGTGTTACAGATAGATCTGTGCTATTGCTAGGAGCGGGTGTAGAATGTGTCTCTGATAGATGTGTGCTGGTGTCAATAGTGGGCAGTAGAGTGTGTTACAGATCTGTGCTATTACTAGGAGCGGGGTGTAGAATGTGTCTCTGATAGATGTGTGCTGGTGTCAATAGTGGGCAGTAGAGTGTGTTACAGATAGATCTGTGCTATTGCTAGGAGCGGGTGTAGAATGTGTCTCTGATAGAAGTGTGCTGGTGTCAATAGTGGGCAGTAGAGTGTGTTACAGATAGATCTGTGCTATTACTAGGAGCGGGGTGTAGAATGTGTCTCTGATAGAAGTGTGCTGGTGTCAATAGTGGGCAGTAGAGTGTGTTACAGATAGATCTGTGCTATTGCTAGGAGCGGGGTGTAGAATGTGTCTCTGATAGAAGTGTGCTGGTGTCAATAGTGGGCAGTAGAGTGTGTTACAGATAGATCTGTGCTATTGCTAGGAGCGGGGTGTAGAATGTGTCTCTGATAGATATGTGCTGGTGTCAATAGTGGGCAGTAGAGTGTGTTACAGATAGATCTGTGCTATTGCTAGGAGCAGGGTGTAGAATGTGTTTCTGATAGATGTGTGCTGGTGTCAATAGTGGGCAGTAGAGTGTGTTACAGATAGATCTGTGCTATTGCTAGGAGCGGGTGTAGAATGTGTCTCTGATAGATGTGTGCTGGTGTCAATAGTGGGCAGTAGAGTGTGTTAAAGATAGATCTGTGCTATTGCTAGGAGCAGGGTGTAGAATGTGTCTCTGATAGATGTGTGCTGGTGTCAATAGTGGGCAGTAGAGTGTGTTACAGATAGATCTGTGCTATTGCTAGGAGCAGGGGTGTAGAATGTGTCTCTGATAGATGTGTGCTGGTGTCAATAGTGGGCAGTAGAGTGTGTTACAGATAGATCTGTGCTATTGCTAGGAGCGGGTGTAGAATGTGTCTCTGATAGAAGTGTGCTGGTGTCAATAGTGGGCAGTAGAGCGTGTTACAGATAGATCTGTGCTATTACTGGGAGCGGGGTGTAGAATGTGTCTCTGATAGATGTGTGCTGGTGTCAATAGTGGGCAGTAGAGTGTGTTACAGATAGATCTGTGCTATTGCTAGGAGCGGGGTGTAGAATGTGTCTCTGATAGATGTGTGCTGGTGTCAATAGTGGGCAGTAGAGTGTGTTACAGATAGATCTGTGCTATTGCTAGGAGCGGGTGTAGAATGTGTCTCTGATAGATGTGTGCTGGTGTCAATAGTGGGCAGTAGAGTGTGTTACAGATAGATCTGTGCTATTGCTAGGAGCGGGGTGTAGAATGTGTCTCTGATAGATGTGTGCTGGTGTCAATAGTGGGCAGTAGAGTGTGTTACAGATAGATCTGTGCTATTGCTAGAAGCGGGTGTAGAATGTGTCTCTGATAGATGTGTGCTGGTGTCAATAGTGGGCAGTAGAGTGTGTTACAGATAGATCTGTGCTATTGCTAGGAGCGGGGTGTAGAATGTGTCTCTGATAGATGTGTGCTGGTGTCAATAGTGGGCAGTAGAGTGTGTTACAGATAGATCTGTGCTATTGCTAGAAGCGGGGTGTAGAATGTGTCTCTGATAGATGTGTGCTGGTGTCAATAGTGGGCAGTAGAGTGTGTTACAGATAGATCTGTGCTATTGCTAGGAGCAGGGTGTAGAATGTGTCTCTGATAGATGTGTGCTGGTGTCAATAGTGGGCAGTAGAGTGTGTTACAGATAGATCTGTGCTATTGCTAGGAGCGGGTGTAGAATGTGTCTCTGATAGATGTGTGCTGGTGTCAATAGTGGGCAGTAGAGTGTGTTACAGATAGATCTGTGCTATTGCTAGGAGCGGGGTGTAGAATGTGTCTCTGATAGATGTGTGCTGGTGTCAATAGTGGGCAGTAGAGTGTGTTACAGATAGATCTGTGCTATTGCTAGGAGCGGGGTGTAGAATGTGTCTCTGATAGAAGTGTGCTGGTGTCAATAGTGGGCAGTAGAGTGTGTTACAGATAGATCTGTGCTATTGCTAGGAGCGGGGTGTAGAATGTGTCTCTGATAGATGTGTGCTGGTGTCAATAGTGGGCAGTAGAGTGTGTTACAGATAGATCTGTGCTATTGCTAGGAGCGGGGTGTAGAATGTGTCTCTGATAGATGTGTGCTGGTGTCAATAGTGGGCAGTAGAGTGTGTTACAGATAGATCTGTGCTATTGCTAGGAGCGGGGTGTAGAATGTGTCTCTGATAGATGTGTGCTGGTGTCAATAGTGGGCAGTAGAGTGTGTTACAGATAGATCTGTGCTATTGCTAGGAGCGGGGTGTAGAATGTGTCTCTGATAGAAGTGTGCTGGTGTCAATAGTGGGCAGTAGAGTGTGTTACAGATAGATCTGTGCTATTGCTAGGAGCGGGGTGTAGAATGTGTCTCTGATAGAAGTGTGCTGGTGTCAATAGTGGGCAGTAGAGTGTGTTACAGATAGATCTGTGCTATTGCTAGGAGCGGGGTGTAGAATGTGTCTCTGATAGATGTGTGCTGGTGTCAATAGTGGGCAGTAGAGTGTGTTACAGATAGATCTGTGCTATTGCTAGGAGCGGGGTGTAGAATGTGTTTCTGATAGAAGTGTGCTGGTCTCAATAGTGGGCAGTAGAGTGTGTTACAGATAGATCTGTGCTATTGCTAGGAGCGAGTGTAGAATGTGTTTCTGATAGAAGTGTGCTGGTGTCAATAGTGGGCAGTAGAGTGTGTTACAGATAGATCTGTGCTATTACTAGGAGCGGGGTGTAGAATGTGTCTCTGATATATGTGTGCTGGTGTCAATAGTGGGCAGTAGAGTGTGTTACAGATAGATCTGTGCTATTGTTAGGAGCGGGGTGTAAAATGTGTCTCTGATAGATGTGTGCTGGTGTCAATAGTGGGGTGTAGAGTGTGTTAAAGATAGATCTGTGCTATTGCTAGAAGTGGGATGTAGAATGTATCTCTGATAGATGTGTGCTGGTGTCAGTAGTGGGGTGTAGAGTGTGCTACAGATAGATCTGTGCTATTGCTAGGATCGGGGTGTAGAATGTGTCACTGATAGATGTTTGTGGGTGTTAGTAGTGGGTTGTAGCGTTTGTTACAAATAGATGTGTGCTATTGCTAGGATCGGGGTTGTAGATGTGTACATGTGTGCTGGTGTCAGTAGTGGGGTGTAGAGTGTGTTACAGATAGATGTGTGCTGGTTTCAGTAGTGGGGTGTAGAGTGTGTCACAGATAGATGTGTTCTGGTGTCAGTAGTGGGGTGTAGAGTGTGTTACAGATAGATGTGTGCTGGTGGCAGTAGTGGGGTGTAGAGTGTGTTACAGATAGATGTGTGCTGGTGTCATTAGTGGGGTGTAGAGTGTGTTGCAGATAGATGTGTGCTGGTGTCAGTAGTGGGGTTTAGAGTGTGTTACAGATAGATGTGTGCTGGTGTCAGTAGTGGGGTGTAGAGTTTGTTAAAGATAGATGAGTGCTGGTGTCAGTAGTGGGGTGTAGAGTGTGTTACAGATAGATGTGTTCTGGTGTCAGTAGTGGGGTGTAGAGTGTGTTACAGATAGATGTGTGCTGGTGTCAGTAGTGGGGTGTAGAGTGTGTTACAGATAGATGTGTGCTGGTGTCAGTAGTGGGGTGTAGAGTGTGTTACAGATAGATGTGTGCTGGTGTCATTAGTGGGGTGTAGAGTGTGTTACAGATAGATGTGTGCTGGTGTCAGTAGTGGGGTGTAGAGTGTGTTACAGGTACATGTGTTCTGGTGTCAGTAGTGAGGTGTAGAGTGTGTTACAGATAGATGTGTTATATTGTCAGGAGTGTGTCACAGATATATGTATGATATTGTCAGGAGTGTGTCGCAGATATATGTGCTGTTGTCAGGAGTGTGTCACAGATATATGTGTGATATTGTCAGGAGTGTGTCACAGATATATGTGTGGTGTTGTCAGGAGTGTGTCACATATGTATGTGTGGTGTTATCAGGGGTGTGTCACATATATATGTGTGATATTGTGAGGAGTGTGTCACAGATATATGTGTGCTATTGTCAGTAGTGTGTCACAGATATATGTGTGATATTGTCAGGAGTGTGTCACAGATATATGTGTGATATTGTCAGGAGTGTGTCACAGATATATGTGTGATATTGTCAGGAGTATGTCACAGATTTATGTGTTCGGTTGTCAGGAGTGTGTCACAGATATATGTGTGGTGTTGTCAGGAGTGTGTCACAGATATATGTGTGATGTTGTCAGGAGTGTGTCACAGATATATGTGTGATATTGTCAGGAGTGTGTCACAGATATATGTGTGATATTGTCAGGAGTGTGTCACAGATATATGTGTGATATTGTCAGGAGTGTGTCACAGATATATGTGTGGTGTTGTCAGGAGTGTGTCAAATATGTATGTGTGGTGTTGTCAGGAGTGTGTCACAGATATATGTGTGATATTGTCAGGAGTGTGTCACAGACATATATGTGTGATATTGTGAGGAGTGTGTCACAGATATATGTGTGCTATTGTCAGGAGTGTGTCACAGATATATGTGTGATATTGTCAGGAGTATGTCACAGATATATGTGTGATATTGTCAGGAGTGTGTCACAGACATATGTGTGCTGTTGTCAGGAGTGTGTCACAGATATATGTGTGATATTGTGAGGAGTGTGTCACAGATATATGTTTGCTGTTGTCAGGAGTGTGTCACAGATATATGTGTGATATTGTCAGGAGTGTGTCACAGATATATATGTGCTGTTGTCAGGAATGTGTCAAAGATATAGGTGCTGTTGTCAGGAGTGTGTCACAGATATAGGTGTGCTATTATCAGGAGTGTGTCACAGACATATGTGTGGTGTTGTGAGGAGTGTGTCACAGATATATGTGTGGTGTTGTCAGGAGTGTGTCACAGATATATGTGTGATATTGTCAGGAGGGTGTCACAGATATATGTGTGATATTGTCAGGAGTATGTCACAGATATATGTGTGATATTGTCAGGAGTGTGTCACAGATATATGTGTGATATTGTCAGGAGGGTGTCACAGATATATGTGTGATATTGTCAGGAGTGTGTCACAGATATATGTGTGATATTGTCAGGAGTGTCACAGATATACTGTATGTGTGCTGTTGTCAGGAGTGTGTCACAGATATATGTGTGATATTGTCAGGAGTGTCACAGATATACTGTATGTGTGCTGTTGTCAGGAGTGTGTCACAGATATATGTGTGATATTGTCAGGAGTGTGTCACAGATATATGTGTGATATTGTCAGGAGTGTGTCACAGATATATGTTTGCTGTTGTCAGGAGTGTGTCACAGATATATGTGTGATATTGTCAGGAGTATGTCACAGATATATGTGTGATATTGTCAGGAGTGTGTCACAGATATATGTGTGATATTGTCAGGAGTGTCACAGATATATGTGTGATATTGTCAGGAGTGTCACAGATATACTGTATGTGTGCTGTTGTCAGGAGTATGTTACAGATATATGTGTGATATTGTCAGGAGTATGTCACAGATATATGTTTGCTGTTGTCAGGAGTGTGTCACAGATATATGTGTGATATTGTCAGGAGTATGTCACAGATATATGTGTGATATTGTCAGGAGTGTGTCACAGATATATGTGTGATATTGTCAGGAGTGTCACAGATATACTGTATGTGTGCTGTTGTCAGGAGTATGTTACAGATATATGTGTGATATTGTCAGGAGTATGTCACAGATATATGTGTGATATTGTCAGGAGTATGTCACAGATATATGTGTGATATTGTCAGGAGTATGTCACAGATATATGTGTGATATTGTCAGGAGTATGTCACAGATATATGTGTGATATTGTCAGGAGTATGTCACAGATATATGTGTGATATTGTCAGGAGTGTGTTACAGATATATGTGTGATATTGTCAGGAGTGTGTCACAGATATATGTGTGCTATTGTCAGTAGTGTGTCACAGATATATGTGTGATATTGTCAGGAGTGTGTCACAGATATATGTGTGATATTTTCAGGAGTGTGTCACAGATATATGTGTGATATTGTCAGGAGTGTGTCACCGATATATGTGTGATATTTTCAGGAGTGTGTCACAGATATATGTGTGCTGTTGTCAGGAGTGTGTCACAGATATATGTGTTCTGTTGTCAGGAGTGTGTCACAGATATATGTGTGATATTGTCAGGAGTGTGTCACAGATATATGTGAACTGTTGTCAGGAGTGTGTCACAGATATATGTGTGATATTGTCAGGAGTGTGTCACAGATATGTGTGTTCTGTTGTCAGGAGTGTGTCACAGATATATGTGTGATATTGTCAGGAGTGTGTCACAGATATATGTGTAATATTGTCAAGAGTGTGTAACAGATATATGTGTGATGTTGTCAGGAGTGTGTCACAGATATATGTGTGATATTGTCAGGAGTGTGTCACAGATATATGTGTGATATTGTCAGGAGTGTGTCACAGATATATGTGTTCTGTTGTCAGGAGTGTGTAACAGATATATGTGTGATATTGTCAGGAGTGTGTCACAGATATATGTGTTCTGTTGTCAGGAGTGTGTAACAGATATATGTGTGATATTGTCAGGAGTGTGTCACAGATATATGTGTTCTGTTGTCAGGAGTGTGTCACAGATATATGTGTGATATTGTCAGGAGTGTGTCACAGATATATGTTTGATATTGTCAGGAGTGTGTCACAGACATATATGTGTGCTGTTGTCAGGAGTGTGTCACAGATATATGTGTGATATTGTCAGGAGTGTTTCAGAGATATATGTGTGATATTGTCAGGAGTGTGTCACAGATATATGTGTGATATTGTCAGGAGTGTTTCAGAGATATATGTGTGATATTGTCAGGAGTGTGTCACAGATATATGTGTGATATTGTCAGGAGTGTGTCACAGACATATGTGTGATGTTGTCAGGAGTGTGTCACAGACATATATGTGTGCTGTTGTCAGGAGTGTGTCACAGATATATGTGTGGTGTTGTCAGGAGTGTGTCACAGATATATGTGTGATATTGTCAGGAGTGTCACAGATATATGTGTGATATTGTCAGGAGTGTGTCACAGACATATGTGTGATATTGTCAGGAGTGTGTCACAGATATATGTGTGGTGTTGTCAGGAGTGTGTCACAGATATATATGTGCTGTTGTTAGGAGTGTGTCACAGATATATGTGTGATATTGTCAGGATTGTGTCACAGATATATGTGTGATATTGTCAGGAGTATGTCACAGATATATGTGTGATATTGTCAGGAGTGTGTCACAGATATATGTGTGATATTGTCAGGAGTGTGTCACAGGTATATGTGTGATATTGTCAGGAGTGTGTCACAGATATATGTGTGATATTGTCAGGAGTGTGTCACAGATATATGTGTGATATTGTCAGGAGTGTGTCACAGATATATGTGTGATATTGTCAGGAGTGTGTCACAGGTATATGTGTGATATTGTCAGGAGTGTGTCACCGATATATGTGTGATATTGTCAGGAGTGTGTCACAGATATATGTGTGATATTGTCAGGAGTGTGTCACAGGTATATGTGTGATATTGTCAGGAGTGTGTCACAGATATATGTGTGATATTGTCAGGAGTGTGTCACCGATATATGTGTGATATTTTCAGGAGTGTGTCACAGATATATGTGTGATATTGTCAGGAGTGTGTCACCAATATATGTGTGATATTTTCAGGAGTGTGTCACAGATATATGTGTGCTTTTGTCTTAAATTTTTTTTTTATTTCTGACAGAGACAAAGGGGTCTACAGCATTTGCGATTATCAAATAAACACAGGTAATGGGAAACACAGTGATTATAAGCAAATCCATACATAATTGAATACAAACAAAGTGAACCAGAATAGTGGGCCAAGAGTGCCCGTGGCTGATTAAATGCAATTCTTACTGCTTCTTTAAAGTGAACATTCAGATTACACTATACAATTTTGGCTAATCAAATAACCCTGTATAAGCTAACTAGATTTCCTTCAACTCAGTTATTTTCTCACTTTCTATCCCCCTCATTATATATACGGTACCAGGTAAACAATGTAACCGGACCTCCCAAACCAAATAACAACAAAAACAAACATACAAAAAAAAAAAAAAGGGTGCTTTTGTCAGGAGTGTGTCACAGATATATGTGTTCTGTTGTCAGGAGTGTGTCACAGATATATGTGTGATATTGTCAGGAGTGTGTCACAGATATATGTGTGATATTGTCAGGAGTGTGTCACAGATATATGTGTGATATTGTTAGGAGTGTGTCACAGATATATGTGTGATATTGTCAGGAGTGTGTCACAGATATATGTGTGCTGTTGTCAGGAGTGTGTCACAGATATATGTGTGATATTGTCAGGAGTCTGTCACAGATATATGTGTGATATTGTCAGGAGTGTGTCACAGATATATGTGTGGTGTTGTCAGGAGTGTGTCACAGATATATGTGTGATATTGTCAGGAGTGTGTCACAGATACATGTGTGATATTGTCAGGAGTGTGTCACAGATATATGTGTGATATTGTCAGGAGTGTGTCACAGATATATGTGTGCTATTATCAGGAGTGTGTCACAGATATATGTGTGATATTGTCAGGGGTGTGTCACAGATATATGTGTGATATTGTCAGGAGTGTGTCACAGATATATGTGTGATATTGTCAGGAGTGTGTCACAGATATATGTGTGATATTGTCAGGAGTGTGTCACAGATATATGTGTGATATTGTCAGGAGTGTGTCACAGATATATGTGTGATATTGTCAGGAGTGTGTCACAGATATATGTGTGGTGTTGTCAGGAGTGTGTCACAGATATATGTGTGGTGTTGTCAGGAGTGTGTCACAGATATATGTTTGGTGTTGTCAGGAGTGTGTCACAGATATATGTGTGGTGTTGTCAGGAGTGTGTCACAGGTATATGTGTGATATTGTCAGGAGTGTGTCACAGATATATATGTGATATTGTCAGGAGTGTGTCACAGATATATGTGTGGTGTTGTCAGGAGTGTGTCACAGACATATGTGTGATGTTGTCAGGCTTGTGTCACAGGTATATGTGTGATATTGTCAGGAGTGTGTCACAGATATATGTGTTCTGTTGTCAGGAGTGTGTCACAGATATATGTGTGATATTGTCAGGAGTATCACAGATATATGTGTGGTGTTGTCAGGAGTGTGTCACATATGTATGTGTGATATTGTCAGGAGTGTCACAGATATATGTGTGGTGTTGTCAGGAGTGTGTCACAGATATATGTGTGATATTGTCAGGAGTGTGTCACAGATATATGTGTGATGTTGTCAGGAGTGTGTCACAGGTATATGTGTGATATTGTCAGGAGTGTGTCACAGATATATGTGTGATATTGTCAGGAGTGTGTCACAGATATATGTGTGCTGTTGTCAGGAGTGTGTCACAGATTTATGTGTTCGGTTGTCAGGAGTGTGTCACAGATATATGTGTGGTGTTGTCAGGAGTGTGTCACAGATATATGTGTGATATTGTCAG
This sequence comes from Bombina bombina, assembly GCF_027579735.1. Taxonomy (NCBI): domain Eukaryota; kingdom Metazoa; phylum Chordata; class Amphibia; order Anura; family Bombinatoridae; genus Bombina; species Bombina bombina. Next base: position 27,083,875 of record NC_069506.1, on the reverse strand, counting down.
GAGTGTGTCACAGATATATGTGTGATATTGTCAGGAGTGTGTCTCAGATATATGTGTTCTGTTGTCAGGAGTGTGTAACAGATATATGTGTGATATTGTCAGGAGTGTGTCACAGATATATGTGTGATATTGTCAGGAGTGTGTCACAGATATATGTGTGATATTGTCAGGAGTGTGTCACAGATATATGTGTGATATTGTCAGGAGGGTGTCACAGATATATGTGTGATATTGTCAGGAGTGTGTCACAGATATATGTGTGATATTGTTAGGAGTGTGTCACAGATATATGTGTGATATTGTCAGGAGTGTGTCACAGATATATGTGTGATATTGTCAGGAGTGTGTCACAGATATATGTGTGATATTGTTAGGAGTGTGTCACAGATATATGTGTGATATTGTCAGGAGTGTGTCACAGATATATGTGTGGTGTTGTCAGGAGTATGTCACAGATATATGTGTGATATTGTCAGGAGTGTGTCACAGATATATGTGTGATATTGTCAGGAGTGTGTCACAGATATATGTGTGATATTGTCAGGAGTGTGTCACAGATATATGTGTGATATTGTTAGGAGTGTGTCACAGATATATGTGTGATATTGTCAGGAGTGTGTCACAGATATATGTGTGATATTGTTAGGAGTGTGTCACAGATATATGTGTGATATTGTCAGGAGTGTGTCACAGATATATGTGTGATATTGTTAGGAGTGTGTCACAGATATATGTGTGATATTGTCAGGAGTGTGTCACAGATATATGTGTGGTGTTGTCAGGAGTGTGTCACAGATATATGTGTGGTGTTGTCAGGAGTGTGTCACAGATATATGTGTGATATTGTCAGGAGTGTCACAGATATATGTGTGATATTGTCAGGAGTGTGTCACAGATACTGTATATGTGTGATATTGTCAGGAGTGTGTCACAGATATATGTGTGATATTGTTAGGAGTGTGTCACAGATATATGTGTGATATTGTCAGGAGTATGTCACATATATATGTGTGATATTGTCAGGAGGGTGTCACAGATATATGTGTGATATTGTCAGGAGTGTGTCACAGATATATGTGTGATATTGTCAGGAGTGTGTCACAGATATATGTGTGATATTGTCAGGAGTGTGTCACAGATATATGTGTGATATTGTCAGGAGTGTCACAGATATACTGTATGTGTGCTGTTGTCAGGAGTGTGTCACAGATATATGTGTGATTTTGGGGGGTAGTTATCAAGCCGTGAACCTCAAATACGCTGGAATTCCGCAGCGTATTTGTGGCGAGGCTGATTCGCCTTAGTTATCAAAGGCTAGAGACCGGCAAAAGTCGAATTTAGTGACGTAAGCTTCGATCCGCCGGACTCAGTCCGACATAGATCGATTCTTACATCACTCCAGATGTTCTGCACACAAGTGCGGCACAATCTGACTACTTTTGCTAGTTATCAAAAAACTAGCAGGTACGCTCTGCACTTTTCCGGCCCAGCGTACCTGGTTTTCAATCCGCCGCCCTGGAGGCAGCGGATCCCATAGGAATCAATGGGAGTCTGACCATAGCGAAAGTTCAGGTTCGCTGCTGCCAGACATCCCATTGATTCCTATGGGAGCTGTCTACACCTAACACCCTAACATGTACCCCGAGTCTAAACACCCCTAATCTGCCCCCCCCACACCGCCGCAACTAAATAAAGTTATTATCCCTAAACCGCCGCTCCCGGAGCCCACCGCCACTATAATAAATATGTTAACCCCTAAACCGCCACTCACGGAGCCCACCGCAACTATAATAAACTGATTAACCCCTAAACCGCCACTCCTAGACCCCGCCGCAACTCTTATAAATGTATTAACCCCTAAACCGCCGCTCCCGGACACCGCCGCCACCTACATTATACCTACTTACCCCTATCCTGCCCCCCCTACACTGTCGCCACCTATATTAAACTTATTAACCCCTATCCTGCCCCCCCTACACCGTCGCCACCTATAATAAATGTATTAACCCCTATCCTGCCCCCCCTACACCGCCGCCACTGTAATAAATTTATTAACCCCTAAACCTAAGTCTAACACTAAACCTAACACCCCCCTAACTTAAATATTAATTAAATAAATCTAAATAATATTTCTATTATTAACTAAATGAATCCTATTTAAAAATAAATACTTACCTATAAAATAAACCCTAATATAGCTACAATATAAATAATAATTATATTGTAGCTATCTTAGGATTTATTTTTATTTTACAGGCAACTTTCAATTTATTTTAGCTAGGTACAATAGCTAATAAATAGTTATTAACTATTTAATAGCTTACCTAGCTAAAATAAAGAGAAATTTACCTGTAAAATAAAAACTAACCTAAGTTACAATTACACCTAACACTACACTATACTTTAATAAATTATTCCTATTTAAACTAAATACTTACCTGTAAAATAAACCCTAACATAGCTACAATGTAATTAATAATTACATTGTAGCTATTTTAGGATTTATGTTTATTTTACAGGTAACTTTGTATTTATTTTAGCTAGTTAGAATAGTTATTAAATAGTTATTAACAATTTAATAACTACCTAGCTAAAAGAAATACAAAATCACCTGTAAAATAAATCCTAACTTAAGTTACAATTAAACCTAATACTACACTATCATTAAATTAATTAAATAAATTACCTACAAATAACTACAATTAAATACAATTACATAAACTAACTAAAGTACAAAAAATGAAAAAGCTAAGTTACAAAAAATAAAAAAAATAAGTTACAAACATTTCAAAAATATTACAACAATTTTAAGCTAATTACACCTAATCTAAGCCCCCTAATAAAATAACAAAGCCCCCCAAAATAAAAAAATGCCCTACCCTATTCTAAATTAAAAAAGTTCAAAGCTCTTTTACCTTACCAGCCCTTAAAAGGGCCTTTTGCGGGGCATGCCCCAAAGAAAACAGCTCTTTTGCCTGTAAAAGAAAAATACAACCCCCCCCAACGTTAAAACCCACCACCCACATACCCCTAATCTAACCCAAACCCCCCTTAAATAAACCTAACACTAGCCCCCTGAAGATCATCCTACCTTGAGTCGTCTTCACTCAGCTGAGCCACCGATGGAACCGAAGAGGAGATCCGGAGCAGCAGAAGTGATCCTCCAAGGGGTTAATACATTTATTATAGGTGGCGACGGTGTAGGGGGGGCAGGATAGGGGTTAATAAGTTTAATATAGGTTGCGGCGGGGTCCGGGAGCGGCGGTTTAGGGGTTAAACTATTTATTTAGTTGCAACGAGGTCCGGGAGCGGCGGTTTAGGGGTTAAACTATTTATTTAGTTGCGGCGGGGTCCGGGATCAGCAGGATAGGGGTTAATAACTTTATTATAGAGGGCTGTGGTATAGGGGGGGCAGGATAGGGGTTACTAGGTATAATGTAGGTGGCGGCGGTGTCCGGGAGCGGCGGTTTAGGGGTTAATACATTTATAAGCATTGCGGCGGGGTCTAGGAGCAGCGGTTTAAGGGTTAGTAATTTTATTGAGTTGCGGGGGGCTCCGTGGGCGCCGGTATAGGGGGTAGAACAGTGTCGTTAGTGTGGGTGCTTAGTGACAGGCTAGCAATAAAGCTGTCAAAAAGCCGAAGAGCAGCGAGATCGGATGAGTGATAACTCTCACAGTCCGCAGCTCATCGCCCCATACTTGGTGCGCGGCTTTTTGACAGATTTATTGATAACTTAGGCGAAATTTTGCAGGTCCGCGGCGGCGATGGTAGGCGAGCTTAGGCGGGCGTATTGGACCGGCGAAGGCAGGTAAATTAGACGCGTTGATAACTACCCCCCATTGTCTGGAGTGTGTCACAGATATATGTGTGATATTGTCAGGAGTGTCACAGGGAGCTATATGCTGGTGTCAGCAGTCGGGTGCAGAAGTATCACTGACAAATGTTCTCTAAAGGACCATTAAATACAGTACAATTGTGTAATCAAGTAATGCATAATAAAACGGGTTAGAAATACTTGGTCAGGTCTTAATGTGGTCACTTGAGAGCCTCAGTGAAATTTTGTGTGTTATGTCATTATCTAAAGATATATAGAACACTTTCGGCCAGATTACGAGTTTTGCATAATGGGCGGCTCGGTAATAACTTGCAAGTTATTTCCACTGCTCACCTTTTATAGCGCTGTTATTACAGGTTTTCCAAAAACCTGCGTTTGCGGGCAATATGGTTGCGTTGAGTTCCATACCGCACACAAATACCAGCACTGCTTTAAACTGGTTTTACGTGCTCGTGCACAATTTCCCCATAGACATCAATGGGGAGAGCCGGCTAAAAAAAAGCCTTAACATCTGCAATAAAGGAGCATAAAGCTCCGTAACGCAGACCCATTGATTCCTATGGGGAAAGAAAATTTATGTTTAAACCTAACACCCTAACATAAACCCCGAGTCTAAACACCCCTAATGTGCTGCCCCTGACATCGCCGTCACCTACATTACACTTATTAACCCCTAATCTGCCGCCCCTATCATCGCCGCCACCTATATTACAGTTATTAACCCCTAATCTGCCGCTCCTAACATCGAAGCTAACTACATTACACTTATTAACCCCTAATTTGCTGCCCCCAACATCGCCGCCACCACTATACTTAAGTTATTAACCCCTAAACCTCTGGCCTCCCACATCACTAACACTAAATAAATATATTAACCCCTAAACCTTACCCTAAGTCTAACCCTAACCCCCCTAACTTTAATATAATTAAAATAAATCTAAATAAAAATTACAATTCTTACCTAGCTAATTCCTATTTAAAACTAAATACTTACCTGTAAAATAAACCCTAAGCTAGCTACAATATAACTAATAGTTACATTCTAGCTATCTCAGGTATTATTTTTATTTCACAGCTAAGTTTGTATTGATTTTAACTAGGTAGACTAGTTAGTAAATAGTTATTAACTATTTACTAGCTACCTAGTTAAAATAAATACAGTTACCTGTAAAATAAATTCTAACCTCTCTTACACTAACACCTAACATTACACTAAAATTAAATAAACTACATTAATTAAATACAATTAACTAAATTACAACAAAAAATAAACACTAAATTACACAAAATAAAAAAGAAATGATCAAATATTTAAACTAATTACACCTAATCTAATAGCTCTATCAAAATAAAAAGGCCCCCATCAAATAAAACAAACAAAAAAACCTAGCCTAAACTAAACTGCCAATAGCCCTTAAAAGGGCCTTTTGCGGGGCATTGCCCCAAATAAATCAGCTCTTTTATCTGTTAAAAAAATACAAACAACCCCCCAACAGTAAAACCCACCACCCACACAACCAAGCCCCCCAAATAAAATCCTATCTAAAAAACCTAAGCTACCCATTGCCCTGAAAAGGGCATTTGGATGGGCAATGCCCTTAAAAGGGCATTTAGCTCTTTTTCGTTGCCCAAAACCCTAATCTAAAAATAAAACCCACCCAATAAACCCTTAAAAAAACCTAACACTAACCCCCGAAGATCCACTTACAGTTTTTGTAGACCAAACATCCATCCTCATCAATCCGGGAGAAGTCTTCATCCAAGCGGCAAGAAGTCCTCAACGAAGCCGGGAGAAGTCTTCATCCAAGCGGCAAGAAGTTGTCCTTCAGGCGGGCAGAAGTCTTCATTCAGACGGCATCTTCTATCTTCATCCTTCCGATGCGGAGCGGGTCCATCTTCAAGACATCTGGCACGGAGCATCCTCTTCTTTCACTGTCTACTGAAGAATTAAGGTTCCTTTAAATGACATCATCCAAGATGGTGTCCCTTGAATTCCGATTGGCTGATAGAATTCTGATTCTATCAGCCAATCGGAATTAAAGGGTAAAAAATCCTATTGGCTGATTGGGTGTGGTAGTTACGTTGCGTTACGGTCAAAAAAGTGTGCGGTACAGCTATACCTACAAGACTCGTAATAGCAGTGGTAGTGAAAAAGCAGCGTTATGAGCCATAATGCAAAACTCGTAATCTGGCCGTTTGATAGTTGAATATAAAATGCTTTGTGTAGTGATACAAATTTGCAATAAAGGGACAGTTAAATCGGAATTGCCACCTATCTCCCAATAGTGCATTGCTGCTTCTGAGGATACCTAGGTTTGCTTTTCAGCATGTCTATCTGATTAATTGAAGTTTAATTTTGTCTTTACTTTCAGTTATTTAATTTGCCCTTTTTACTGTAAATTAACTTTGAAAAATTTGGATTTTCCTAACTCTGAGAATCGGTGACTGCAGACTTCACAGGCCTAACCTTGCTACGTATCTGGTTTTAGCAGAGGTTATAAAATAAGGATACTGAAAACAATGTAGGTTTTGCTAACAAATGAACAATCACTAGCTGTGCATACTCCAGTAACATTCTGAATTAGTTCCTGAGTATGGCCATTAAAAACATATGCAGCAAATCAGATGGTAATTTATTCAGAAAATGCATAGTTGACTTGTCTATTTATTGCCACACTACAAAAAACTCTAGTAATTAGAAGACATTCTACATCCCTTTACGTGTTTGTGTGCGTATATTCTTCGCTACCAAGGCCAGCGTGCAGCTAGTCATTATGTTCCCTTTACGTGTTTGTGTGCGTAGATTCTTCGCTACCAAGGCCAGTGTGCAGCTAGTCATTATGTTCCCTTTACGTGTTTGTGTGCGTAGATTCTTCGCTACCAAGGCCAGTGTGCAGCTAGTCATTATGTTCCCTTTACGTGTTTGTGTGCGTAGATTCTTCGCTACCAAGGCCAGCGTGCAGCTAGTCATTATTGTCCCTTTCTTTTATTGCTTGCTGTGTAAATATTCACTAATAATCTTTTTATATAGTGAAATTGTTATCATTAACAAGAATAAGGTGACACCCAGTAATGTGAACAGCTTCACCAGTTAATCCAGGTAATTTTTTGGTAAACAGCTTGTGCCCCAGGGGTTGGGCTGGCATCCAGGAATCGCTGTAGGTGGAGCAGCAACTAATGAGTATCACATCCTTCAGCTAACACACACAACTTACAAGTATAACACACACAACTTACATAACACACACAACTTGCATAACACACACAACTTACATAACACACATAACTTGCATAACACACACAACTTACAAGTATAACACACACAACTTACATAACACACACAACTTGCATAACACACACAGCTTACAAGTATAACACACACAACTTGCATAACACACACAACTTACATAACACACACAACTTACATAACACACACAGCTTACAAGTATAACACACACAACTTGCATAACACACACAACTTACATAACACACACAACTTACATAACACACACAACTTAAAAGTATAACACACACAACTTTACATAACACACACAACTTACAAGGATAACACACACAACTTAAAAAGATAACACACACAACTTACAAGTATAACACACACAACTTACATAACACACACAACTTAAAAGTATAACACACACAACTTACATAACACACACAACTTACAAGGATAACACACACAACTTACAAGGATAACACACACAACTTACATAACACACACAATTTACAAGTATAACACACACAACTTACATAACACACACAACTTACATAACACACACAACTTACAAGGATAACACACACAACGTAAAAGGATAACACACACAACTTACAAGTATAACACACACAACTTACATAAAACACAACTTACAAGTATAACACACACAACTTACATAACACACACAACTTACATAACACACACAACTTACAAGTATAACACACACAACTTACATAACACACACAACTTACAAGTATAACACACACAACTTACATAACACACACAACTTACATAACACACACAACTTACAAGTATAACACACACAACTTACAAGTATAACACACACAACTTACATAACACACACAACTTACAAGTATAACACACACAACTTACAAGGATAACACACACAACTTACAAGTATAACACACACAACTTACATAACACACACAACTTACAAGGATAACACACACAACTTACAAGTATAACACACACAACTTACATAACACACACAATTTACATAACACACACAACTTACAAGTATAACACACACAACTTACATAACACACACAACTTACAAGTATAACACACACAACTTACATAACACACTCAACTTACATAACACACACAACTTACAAGTATAACACACACAACTTACAAGTATAACACACACAACTTACATAACACACACAACTTACAAGTATAACACACACACAACTTACAAGTATAACACACACACAACTTACAAGGATAACACACACAACTTACAAGTATAACACACACAACTTACATAACACACACAACTTACATAACACACACAACTTACAAGGATAACACACACAACTTACAAGTATAACACACACAACTTACATAACACACACAATTTACAAGTATAACACACACAACTTACATAACACACACAACTTACAAGTATAACACACACAACTTACATAACACACACAACTTACAAGGAAAACACACACATCTTACAAGTATAACACACACAACTTACATAACACACACAACTTACAAGGATAACACACACAACTTATATGCACAATTTATATGCATAGCTATACCCAATGTACATGTATAACTTATATACACACAGCCTAGATACACAACTTTATGCACATATTATTTGCTTAACTTACATGTAAAACCTGTATGCACAGGTAGGATACATGCACATGTGAAACTTACATGTTTAATATAACTTATATGCGTTACTGCACTAATCACATGCACAGCATATACAGTATATGCACTGGTTAAATGCACAACCCACACGCACAACATATATTTATAGCTTACATGCACCATTTATATGCAATACTCACATGTGCAAAATACATACAAAACTGTGTATGCATAACTATGCAACTTATATGCACAATTATTGCACACATTTCTGCAGATATACTGCACATCTATATCTAGACACAGACATAACTGACACAGTATCCTCTGAATCACTCAGAGTTCTGAGCAGGGCTGTTTCCAGGGGTGGGCGATACGGGCAGCAGCCCAGGGCGTCTCACCTCCTATGTATACATATTCCAGTTGGTCCCACTTTTTTTTTTTTATTGTTTTTTTTACTAAAGGCAGCTGAGCTGAGAGTTTGGATCTGAACAAAACATGAACAGAACTAGACAGTATTTATACAGCAAGTGAACTCAGTCATGTGCAAATCTTACTTAACATAGTGACAGATATTATTGGAAAATCATCACAAGCATCTTACTTTGGAGAGAGCCAAATAAGGGAATTTTTCCATTTCCAGTTGTGTATTCTCCCCAAGCTGACCTGTCATCTGTCCCTTTAAGATGCGAGCAGCGGTGACCGTAGATACTCCCATCCCTGCAGACATTACAAAATACAAATCATTAGATTACTGCTATGTAAGAAATATATAAATAGCAATGTGATCATATTAAAGAGATAGAAAGATTAACATTGAAATGTGCATGGGTGCATTTAAATTTTAAATAGAAGTTTTTTTACAGTATAGTTCCATTAGCAAAAATGCTTCTGTTTTTTTTTAACTGGCATATGCACATATACTGTGAGAGCCGTGCACCAGTATTGAAACACCATGCCTGCTCAGATAGCTGTCCATGGTATATATTGTGTCTGTGGAGACTTAAAGGGACAGTCTACTCCAGAATTCTTATTGTTTAAAAAGATAGATAATCCCTTTATTACCCATTCCCCAGTTTTGCATAACCAACTGTTATATTAAATATACTTTTTACCTCTGTGATTACCTTGTATATAAGCCTCTACCCCCTTATCTCAGTTCTTTTAACACACATCCATTGTAGTCAATCAGTGCTGACTCATTAATAACTCCATGGGAGTGAGCACAATGTTTATCTATATGGCACACATGAACTAGAGCTGTCTAGCAGTGAAACACATTTAAAATGCACTGAGATAAGAGGTGGCCTTCAAGGGCTTAGAAATTAACATATGAGCCTACCTAGGTTTAGCTTTCAACAAAGAGCACCAAGAGAACAAAGAAAATTTAATGATAAAAGTAAATGGGAAAGTAATAATAATGAAAGTTTAATTTTGACTAGACTGTCCCTTTAATTTCTGTCATACAAGCCACTGATTGTTGTTTGAATGCTGGGGCACGGGACACACACCATATGTGCGTATGCCATTTAAATAACAGTAATAACTTTTACTAGAAGCATTTTCACTAATGGAAGTGTATTGCAAAAATGCTTCTATTTCAACTTGAGATGCAGCTATGCTCATTTCAATTTCAACCTTTCAATTCCTTTAAGGAAATAAAGCTGTTATACCAATTGATATTTACCTGCCTCATGGGGCTGGAAATGTCCTTGTTTAAACATCTTTCATCCCTTTTCAGGACCACTTGGCTGCGCTGGCCAACATTAAGGGGCCTATCTATCAACCTTCGTATGGAGCTTGACGCCCCGTGTTTCTGGCGAGTCTTCAGACTCGCCAGAAACACAAGTTATGGAGCAGCGGTCTGAGCAGGCGGACAGGAATCACCGAAATTCAACCTGATCGAGTACGATCGGGTTGATTGACACCCCCTGCTGGCGGCCCATTGGCCGCGAGTCTGCAGGGGGCGGCGTTGCACCCGCAGCTCTTGTGAGCTGCTGGTGCAATGTTGAATACGGAGAGCGTATTGCTCTCCGCATTCAGCGATGTCTTGCGGACTTGATCTGCACTGTCGGATCAGGTCCGCAAGACATTTGATAATTCGGCCTCTTTTGAAAACTTTTTCGGGTTCTAGGTAATGTTTGAAAAAGTGTTGACTGGCAAAAATAAGAATTTGTGGGAAGTGAAGACTTCTGTGTTGGGCTTGCAGAGACATATGCACATAGAAATGATATCTTTATATTTAAATATTTTAGGGCCCACTAAACATATATGCAGGGTAGTGATGTCGCAAACCTAAAAATTTCGGTTTGCGAGTGACGGACTCGAACTTCTGCGACTGTTCGCGAACCGGCGAACCGGGCGAACCGACATTGACTTCAATAGGCAGGCGAACTTTAAAACCAACAGGGACTCTTTCTGGCCACAATAATGATGGAAAAGTTGTTTCAAGGGGACTAACACCTGGACTGTGGCATGCTGGAGGGGGATCCATGGCAAAACTCCCATGGAAAATTACATAATTGATGCAGAGTCTGGTTTTAATCCATAAAGGGCATAAATCACCTAACATTCCTAAATTGTTTGGAATAACGTGCTTTAAAACATCAGGTATGATGTTGTATCGATCAGGTAGTGTAAGGGTTACGCCCGCTTCACAGTGACAGACCAAACTCCCCGTGTAACGCACAGCAAACAACCGCAAACAGTCCATTTGCACAACCACGAGATAGATAGATTTGATAGATAGATACATAGATTACATAGATCAATAGATGCAATATACATATGATAGATACAAATTACATAGATCAATAGATGCAATATACATTTGATAGATTTGAATTACATAGATCAATAGATGCAATATACATTTGATAGATACGAATTACATAGATCAATAGATGCAATATACATTTGATAGATACGAATTACATAGATCAATAGATGCAATATACATTTGATAGATACGAATTACATAGATCAATAGATGCAATATACATTTGATAGATACGAATTACATAGATCAATAGATGCAATATACATTTGATAGATACAAATTACATAGATCAATAGATGCAATATACATTTGATAGATACGAATTACATAGATCAATAGATGCAATATACATTTGATAGATACGAATTACATAGATCAATAAATGCAATATACTTTTGATAGATACGAATTACATAGATCAATAGATGCAATATACATTTGATAGATACGAATGATAGTTAGATAGATTTGATAGATAAAGAGATAGATTTGATAGATATATAATTTCTCAATAATATGAGTGGTGCCACTAACTTGTCAAGTGCGCCTGGCACACACGCTGGCAGGCAGGCAACTTCAATTAGATTACACTAGCAGACTGATGTTTCACAGTCAAAAAAGTTTTTTTTTTAAATATTTACACTACTGTTATAACAAATATGATTGGTGGCACTAGTTGGCAAGTGGGCCTGGCACACACGCTGGCAGACAGGCAACTGCAATTAAATAACACTAGCAGACTGATGTAAAAGTTTTTTTTTTTTTTTTAAATTACACTAATGTTACAACAGATATGAGTGGTGGCACTGAGGAAGTAGGCACAGTATATGCTGTGAGCCTGACACACAGGCTGGCAGTGGCAGGCTGGCCTGGCAACTAAAATTAAATAACACTAGCAGACTGATGTAAAAGTTTTTTTTTTTTTAAATTTACACTAATGTTACAACAGATATGAGTGGTGGCACTGAGGAAGTAGGCACAGTATATGCTGTGAGCCTGACACACAGGCTGGCAGTGGCAGGCTGGCCTGGCAACTAAAATTGAATAACACTAGCAGACTGATGTAAAAGTTTTTTTAAAAATTTTTTACACTAATGTTACAACAGATATGAGTGGTGGCACTGAGGAAGTAGGCACAGTATATGCTGTGAGCCTGACACACAGGCTGGCAGTGCCAGGCTGGCCTGGCAACTAAAATTAAATAACACTAGCAGACTGATGTAAAAGTTTTTTTTTAAAAAATTTACACTAATGTTACAACAGATATGAGTGGTGGCACTGAGGAAGTACGCACAGTATATGCTGTGAGCCTGACACACAGGCTGGCAGTGGCAGGCTGGCCTGGCAACTAAAATTAAATAACACTAGCAGACTGATGTAAAAGTTTTTTTTTTTTAAATTACACTAACGTTACAACAGATATGAGTGGTGGCACTGAGGAAGTAGGCACAGTATATGCTGTGAGCCTGACACACAGGCTGGCACTAGTGGCAGGCTGGCCTGGCAACTAAAATTAAATAACACTAGCAGACTGATGTAAAAGTTTTTTTTTTTTAAATTTACACTAATGTTACAACAGATATGAGTGGTGGCACTGAGGAAGTAGGCACAGTATATGCTGTGAGCCTGACACACAGGCTGGCAGTGGCAGGCTGGCCTGGCAACTAAAATTAAATAACACTAGCAGACTGATGTAAAAGTTTTTTTTTAAAAAATTTACACTAATGTAACAACAGATATGAGTGGTAGCACTGAGGAAGTAGGCACAGTATATGCTGTGAGCCTGACACACAGGCTGGCACTAGTGGCAGGCTGGCCTGGCAACTAAAATTAAATAACACTAGCAGACTGATGTAAAAGTTTTTTTAAAAAAAATTTACACTAATGTTACAACAGATATGAGTGGTGGCACTGAGGAAGTAGGCACAGTATATGCTGTGAGCCTGACACACAGGCTGGCAGTGGCAGGCTGGCCTGGCAACTAAAATTAAATAACACTAGCAGACTGATGTAAAAGTTTTTTTTAAAAAAAATTACACTAATGTTACACCAGATATGAGTGGTGGCACTGAGGCTGGCAGTGGCAGGCTGGCCTGGCAACTGAAATAAGATTACACTAGCAGACTGATGTAAAAGTTTTTTAAAATTTTTTTTACACTAATGTTACACCAGATATGAGTGGTGGCACTGAACAATTAGGCACAGTATATGCTGTGAGCCTGACACACAGGCCTGCTAGCAACTGAAATAAGATTACACTAGCAGACTGATGTAAAAGTTTTTTAATTTTTTTTTTACACTAATGTTACACCAGATATGAGTGGTGGCACTGAACAATTAGGCACAGTATATGCTGTGAGCCTGACACACAGGCCTGCTAGCAACTGAAATTAGATTACACTAGCAGACTGATGTAAAAGTTTTTTTTTTTAAATTTACACTAATGTTACACCAGATATGAGTGGTGGCAGTGAGCAAGTAGGCACAGTATATGCTGTGAGCCTGACACACAGGCTGGCAGTGGCAGGCTGGCCTGGCAACTAAAATTAAATAACACTAGCAGACTGATGTAAAAGTTTTTTTAAAAAAAAATTACACTAATGTTACACCAGATATGAGTGGTGGCACTGAGGCTGGCAGTGGCAGGCTGGCCTGGCAACTGAAATAAGATTACACTAGCAGACTGATGTAAAAGTTTTTTAATTTTTTTTTTACACTAATGTTACACCAGATATGAGTGGTGGCACTGAACAATTAGGCACAGTATATGCTGTGAGCCTGACACACAGGCCTGCTAGCAACTGAAATAAGATTACACTAGCAGACTGATGTAAAAGTTTTTTAATTTTTTTTTTACACTAATGTTACACCAGATATGAGTGGTGGCACTGAACAATTAGGCACAGTATATGCTGTGAGCCTGACACACAGGCCTGCTAGCAACTGAAATTAGATTACACTAGCAGACTGATGTAAAAGTTTTTTTTTTTAAATTTACACTAATGTTACACCAGATATGAGTGGTGGCAGTGAGCAAGTAGGCACAGTATATGCTGTGAGCCTGACACACAGGCTGACAGGCAGGCAAATGCAATAAGATTACAAAAAAAAACAAAAAAAAAAAAACGACTGAAGTTCTAGCCCTAAAAAGGGCTTTTTGGGGTGCTGTCCTTACAGCAGAGATCAGATGAGTCCTTCAGGACTGTAGTGGACACTGAATACACTAGCCTAGCTATCAATTTCCCTATAAAATCAGCAGCACTATCACTCCTCTCACTAAGAATGCAGGATCAGAATGAATCTAAAATGGCTGCTGCCCAGGAGCTGGGAGGGTCTGGGAGGGAGTGTCTGCTGCTGATTGGCTGAAATGTGTCTGCAGACTGTGAAATACAGGGTCAAAGTTTACTCAATGATGACGAATAGGGGGCGGATCGAACATCGCATATGTTCGCCCGCCGCGGCGAACGCGAACAAGCTAAGATCGCCGGGAACTGTTCTCCGGCGAACTGTTCGCGACATCACTAATGCAGGGTGGAGCCTAAAACTAATTTTTGCTGCCAGTTACTTGTCATAAGACTGTCACAGTGCCTGGGAGGAACATCTTGCCTAATAATAATTCTAATCCCTTGCTGGCACCAGGTATGTGTCTAAGACACATGAGGATAAAGAAAACATTTTTTTTTATGTCAAGCGCTGAGCTGCATTGAGTAATAATCTAGCAGATCCAGATAGATAATAATCTACAAAAGAGTCATAGTATAATTAACCATCTGGCCCCTGTATTATAGAAGCAAGCTGGCAATTCCACATGGCACCCTCTGAGGTCATAAAATACAAAAGAGAATTGCTCAGTTGGGGAGGGACATAGTAGCTAGCCCTATGATAAAGTGTTAAAGGGATACTGAATCCAATGTTTTTCTTTCATGAGTCAGATAGTGCATGTAATTTTAAGAAACTTTCTAATTGACTCATATTATATTTTTTTCTTCGTTCTCTTGTTATCTTTATTTGAAAAAGAAGGCATCTATGCTACGGAGCCAGCCAATTTTTAGTTTAGACCCTGGACAGCACTTGTTTATTGGTGGGTGAATTTATCCACCAATCAGCAAGAACAACCCAGGTTGTGAACCAAAAATGGGCCGGCTTCTAAACTTACATTCTTGCTTTTCAAATAAAGATACCAAGAGAATGAAGAAAAAATGATAATAGGAATAAATTATAAAGTTGCTTAAAATTGCATGCTCTATCTGAATCACGAAATAAAAAAATTGGGTTCAGTGTCCCTTTAAGGATACAGCCTGTTTTAGCCCACGTGTGCCTTTCACAGGGGGCATTTCTGTAATACATGAGTCTGATTCCATTTATAAGGACATGACAGCCCTGAAGCACCAGGGGCACAATGATTTATAAAGCTAACCACAAACATATGTTTTGTCCTGTAAGCGCCTCATCAGTGGAGACACATCTCTATCCTTCTGTGGCACAGTGAGCACGGACCCCTGTTTCTGGTTGCCTCGTCCCCATCTGACGTTATGCCAGGCATAGGAAATTGCACATCTGTGGCACTGTCAGTGAGTGAACCCAAACAACTTTCAGTACAGCCCTCATATGTATGTGCCAGCAATCTAATCTTATGTTAATAAAAAAGTCAAATGTAATTGCATGTGTTTACAAAATTACTTATAAAGGATCAATAACAAAGACAGCATTTTAGGGACAATACCTTAATCATCTCATGACATAATGTATGTACACAATATGCTCTGCTTCAAAACATGTGGGCTCCAAAACACTATCAAATATTAATTCTTACTGATCTAGATCAGTTGACGGAAAGCTTGTAAATATTAGCACCATCTAATGATATAATCTGTAAAAACATAATGGATTAAGAAAAAACTATAATAACTTACCATACTAATACAACAAAACATACTTAGCTCTTCTTATACTTTCAAAAAATATTTTCCTGTTAAAGGACCAAAATGTCAAAATGTACTTCAATTTGCAGGTATTCTGCACCATGTGACAGCCATAAGTCAATAACAGACTCATATATGTAAACACTATGACCTCTTGCACATGCTCAGTAGTAGCTGGTACATCAAAAAGTGTGCATATAAAAAGACTGTGCACAATTTTATAATGGAAGTAAATTGGAAAATCTCTTAAATCTGCAGGCTCTATCTCAATCATTAAAGTCTAATATTGACTTTAGTGTTCCTTTAAATACAACAAGGCATATACCACACAAAAATGACTTATTTCAAAGAAAATTACTTATTAAAAAACTGGGACCATTTCATTTTTCTATACATCCCTCTTGGTTAAAGACCAAAGATCATGATCTTTAACACCTAGATATTTTAAAAACGTAAGTAACATTATGATCTGCCTTTTAAAAAGAATGGGCTACCAGAGCTGACACCACTTTTCCATGAATATTACCTTTATTTTCAATAATGTGACCACTGATTATTATTTTTAAAAAACACTTATTTTTGGAGCATAAAAACACTTGGTAGCGATATATTGATGATGTTTTTGGAATATGGATTGGCGACATTGGAACCCTAAAACTTTTGGTTTCTGAATTAACCTGGAGCAAAACACACTTTTTTAGATACTACTGTCAAAAATGGAATCTGTTGCAGAAAAGATCTGTTAAGAAAAGATACGGAGCGTAATAGAGTTATGCAATATAGAATATCATACATAGATACTGGCATTTATTTAGTTTATGTAATCCACATATTGCTGAATTCTAACAGTCACCCATGCCTTCTTATAAATGTGCTCCAAATCTACATAATGGCCTCTATTTACCAAAGTCTGGCGGACCTGATCCGACAGTGTGGATCAGGTCCGCCAGACTTCGCTGAATACGGAGAGCAATACGCTCTCTCCGTATTCAGCATTGCACCAGCAGCTCACAAGAGCTGCTGGTGCAACGCCGCCCCCTGCAGACTCGTGGCTAATCAGCCGCCAGCAGGGGGGTGTCAATCAACCCGATCGTACTCGATCAGGTTGAATTCCGGCGATGTCTGTCCGCCTGCTCAGAGCAGGCGGACAGGTTATGGAGCAGCGGTCTTTGTGACCGCTGCTTCATAACTGTTGCTTCTGGCGAGCCTGCAGGCTCGCCAGAAACACAGGGCATCAAGCTCTATTCGGAGCTTGATAGATAGGCCCTGAAAAATCAATTATAAGTGATGTAGGTCCCTCTAAGGTTTTGGGTGTTGGTTGTATACCCGATAAAGTTTTGGGGTGCTTCTCATGCATCATATATTCTATTTGTAATAGTGTTAGAAAAGCTCCTTAGTTTTTACACTCACATTCTACATTCTAGATACAAGTTTAAAAAGAATAATTACTATACTTGTAACTCAAGTTTTTCTGTCTACTTAATTAAATGGGTGTGTCTTGCTGAAACCACCAAATGCATCTGTGATTGCCTTAATGAGCCCAAAAGCAATATTTCAGTGTTGTCAGATTTGGTAGCTCATCTTTTTAAAGGAAGATCAGATAATAGTGTTGGTCAATTACGTTTTAAGAATTTGACCACATAACTTAAAGGGAAAGTATACACCAATTGTCATATAACTGATATAATAGACACTACTATAAAGAAGAATATGCACAGATACTGATCTAAAAATCCAGTGTAAAACCTTTTATAAACTTTGCACTGTTGATGAAGTTAGGCTGGGACACAAACTGAAAGGGACTGGGAAAACAGATAGAGCAGACACTCCCCACCACCCCCCTTCCCTGCATATGAAAAGAAAGATTATACAAACAGGAAATTACAGGAATCTGTAGACATCAGAATGCATTTAAATATTTGGGGCTTGGTCAGGAGTCTGAAAATCAGCACAATGCTATTAAAAAAATAAGCAAAACTATACATTGTTACAAAAAAACTGCCAGATGGGCTATATAAATGGATAATCTACAACACATTTATGCAAAGAAAAATCGACTGTACAATGTCCCTTTAACAGGTAATAGGGAATAAATAGTTCAAAACATAAAATAAAGAGAGCGCATCCGCGACGCAAAGTGGCAATACAATACAAAATAAAATTGCACTTACTAGAAGTGAAACATTTATAAGCTCATCAGAAATTTAAAATGTTCACTAAAAATGTATCTGGTGATCTCAGTACATTGTTGGTTGTTAACGGTTTTCTTGGGTATAATAGCATTGGTCCCGCTGTGAGTGGCGTGACAACACTAATATACCCTCCCTACTTCGTGCTGGCCACCAGAAATAGCATGGGCTTGCCACTGGCAGAGAGATTGTGCTATTAAAAATTAAATCCCCATAGAAAGACCAGTGACTTAAAGCTATAAAAGAGTTGAGCATGTTTTATTGTGTTAGTATGGCAGGTTTAATCTAAGTTTTTTAAAATCCCTTATGTGTTTATAGATGATATAACCAGGTGATCTAATAAGTATATGCTTACTCTTAACTGATATGGATCAAAATTCTACAGTATTTGTATGTATTGTATTGTATTTGTATGTATTTTATTTTATTTGTATGTATTTTATTTTATTTGTATGTATTGTATTATATTTGTATGTATTTTATTGTATTTATATGGATTGTAATGTGTTTGTATGCATTGCATGTATTTGTATGTATTGTATTGTATGTATAGTATTGTGTTTGTATGTATTACATGTATTTGTATGTAGTGTATTGTATTTGCATGTATTGTATTTGTATGTATTGTATTGTGTTTGTATGAATTGCATGTGTTTGTATGTATTGTATTCTGTTTGTATGTATTGAATGTGTTTGTATGTATTGTATTGTATGTGTATGTATTGTATTGTGTTTGTATGTATTACATGTGTTTGTATATAATGTATTGTATTTTTATGTATTGCATTGTATTTGTATTTATTGTATTGTGTTTGTATGTATTGCATGTGTTTGTATGTTTTGTATTGTATTTGTATGTATTGTGTTGTGTTTGTATGTATTGCATGTGTTTGTATGTATTGTACTGTATTTGTATGTATTGTATTGTGTTTGTATGTATTGTATTGTATTTGTATGTATTGTATATTGTGTTTGTATGTATTGTATTGTTTGTATGTATTGCATGTGTTTGTATGTATTGTATTGTATTTATATGTATTGTATTGTGTTCGTATGTATTACATGTGTTTGTATGTATTGCATGTGTTTGTATATATTGTATTTGTATGTATTGTATTGTGTTTGTATGTGTTACATGTGTTTGTATGTATTGTATTGTGTTTGTATGTATTGTATTTGTATGTATTGTATTCTGTTTGTATGTGTTGTATTGTTTGTATGTATTGCATGTGTTTGTATGTATTGTATTGTATGTTTATGTATTGTATTGTGTTTGTTTGTATTGTATGTGTATGTATTGTATTGTATTTGAATGTATTGTATTGTGTTTGTTTGTTTGTATTGTATTGTATGTGCATGTATTGCATTGTATTGTATTGTGTTTGTATGTATTGTATTGTATTTGTATGTATTGTATTGTATTTGTATGTATTGCATTGTATTTGTATGTATTGTATTATATGTGTGTGTATTGTATTGTGTTTGTATGTATTTGTATGTATTGTATTGTATTTGTATTTATTGTATTGTGTTTGTATGTGTTGTATTGTATTTGTATGTATTGTATGTATTTGTAGGTATTGTATTGTGTTTGTATGTATTGTATTGTTGTTGTATGTATTGTATTGTTTGTATCTATTGCATGTGTTTGTATAGTATTGTATTTGTATGTATTGCATTCTGTTTGTATGTGTTGTATTGTTTGTATGTATTGCATGTGTTTGTATGTATTGTATTGTATGTTTATGTATTGTATTGTGTTTGTTTGTATTGTATGTGTATGTATTGTATTGTATTTGAATGTATTGTATTGTGTTTGTTTGTTTGTATTGTATTGTATGTGCATGTATTGCATTGTATTGTATTGTGTTTGTATGTATTGTATTGTATTTGTATGTATTGTATTGTATTTGTATGTATTGCATTGTATTTGTATGTATTGTATTATATGTGTGTGTATTGTATTGTGTTTGTATGTATTTGTATGTATTGTATTGTATTTGTATTTATTGTATTGTGTTTGTATGTGTTGTATTGTATTTGTATGTATTGTATGTATTTGTAGGTATTGTATTGTGTTTGTATGTATTGTATTGTTGTTGTATGTATTGTATTTGTATGTATTGTATTTGTATGTATTGCATGTATTTGTAGGTATTGTATTGTGTTTGTATGTATTGTATTTTATTTGTATGTATTTTACTGTATTTGTATGTATTGTATTGTGTTTGTATGTGTTGTGTTGTATTTGTATGTATTGTATTGCTTGTATGTATTGCATGTGTTTGTATGTATTGTATTGTATTTGTAGGTATTGTATTGTGTTTGTATGTTTTGCATGTGTTTGTATGTATTGTATTGTATTTGTATGTATTGTATTTGTATGTAATGTATTGTGTTTGTATGTATTGCATGTGTTTGTATGTATTGTATTGTATTTGTATGTATTGTATTGTGTTTGTATGTATTGTATTATGTTTGTATGTATTGTATTGTATTTATATGTATTGTATTGTATTTATATGTATTGCATTGTATTTATATGTATTGTATTGTGTTTGTATGTATTGTATTGTATTGTATTTGTATGTACTGTATTGCATTTGTATGTAATGTATTGTGTTTGTATGTATTGCATGTGTTTGTATGTATTGTATTGTGTTTGTATGTATAGCATTGTATTTGCATGTATTGTATTGTATTTGTATGTATTGTATTGTGTTTGTATGTATTGCATTGTGTATGTATAGTATTGTATTGTGTTTGTATGTATTGTATTGTGTTTGTATGTATTGTATTGTGTATGTATTGTATTGTATTTGTATGTATTGTATTGTATTCATATGTATTGTATTGTGTTTGTATATGTATTGTATTTGTATGTATTGTATTTGTATGTATTGTATTGCGTTTGTATGTATTGTATTGTATTTGTATGTATTGTATTATATGTGTATGTATTGTATTGTATTTGTATGTATTTTATTGTTTTGTATTTATTGTATTGTGTTTGTATGTATTGTATTGTTTGTATGTATTACATGTGTTTGTATGTATTGTATTGTATTTGTATGTATTGCATGTGTTTGTATGTATTGTATTGTATTTGTATGTATTGTATTGTTTGTATGTATTGTATTGTATTTGTGTGTATTGTATTGTATTGTATTTGTATGTATTGTATTGTGTTTGTATGTATTGCATTGTGTTTGTATTTATTGTATTGTATTTGTATGCATTGTATTGTATGTGTATGTATTGTATTGTGTTTGTATGTATTGTATTGTATTGTGTTTGTATGTATTGAATTGTATTTGTATGTGTTGTATTGTGTTTGTGTGTATTGTATTGTGTATTTATTGTATTGTATTGTATTTGTATGTATTGTATTTGTATGTAATGTATTGTGTTTGTATGTATTACATGTGTTAATGTATTGTATTTGTATGTATTGTATTTGTATGTATTGTATTGTATTTGTATGTATTGTATTTGTATGTATTGTATTGTATTTGTATGTATTGTATTTGTATGTATTGCATGTATTTGTATGTATTGTATTTGTATGTATTGCATGTATTTGTATGTATTGCATGTATTTGTATGCATTGTATTT
Source organism: Bombina bombina (assembly GCF_027579735.1). Taxonomy (NCBI): domain Eukaryota; kingdom Metazoa; phylum Chordata; class Amphibia; order Anura; family Bombinatoridae; genus Bombina; species Bombina bombina. The sequence goes on along the minus strand of NC_069506.1, from coordinate 27,061,663 downwards.
GTATGTATTGCATGTATTTGTATGTATTGTATTTGTATGTATTGCATGTATTTGTATGTATTGTATTTGTATGTATTGCATGTATTTGTATGTATTGCATGTATTTGTATGTATTGTATTTGTATGTATTGCATGTATTTGTATGTATTGCATGTATTTGTATGTATTGTATTTGTATGTATTGTATTTGTATGTATTGCATGTATTTGTATGAATTGTATTGTGTTTGTATGTATTGAATTGTGTTTGTATGTATTGTATTGTGTTTGTATGTATTGTATTGTATTTGTATGTATTGTATTTGTATGCATTATATTGTATGTTTTGTATTGTATTTGTATGTATTGTGTTGTGTTTGTATGTATTGCATGTGTTTGTATGTATTGTACTGTATTTGTATGTATTGTATTGTGTTTGTATGTATTGTATTGTATTTGTATGTATTGTATATTGTGTTTGTATGTATTGTATTGTTTGTATGTATTGCATGTGTTTGTATGTATTGTATTGTATTTATATGTATTGTATTGTGTTCGTATGTATTACATGTGTTTGTATGTATTGCATGTGTTTGTATATATTGTATTTGTATGTATTGTATTGTGTTTGTATGTGTTACATGTGTTTGTATGTATTGTATTGTGTTTGTATGTATTGTATTTGTATGTATTGTATTCTGTTTGTATGTGTTGTATTGTTTGTATGTATTGCATGTGTTTGTATGTATTGTATTGTATGTTTATGTATTGTATTGTGTTTGTTTGTATTGTATGTGTATGTATTGTATTGTATTTGAATGTATTGTATTGTGTTTGTTTGTTTGTATTGTATTGTATGTGCATGTATTGCATTGTATTGTATTGTGTTTGTATGTATTGTATTGTATTTGTATGTATTGTATTGTATTTGTATGTATTGCATTGTATTTGTATGTATTGTATTATATGTGTGTGTATTGTATTGTGTTTGTATGTATTTGTATGTATTGTATTGTATTTGTATTTATTGTATTGTGTTTGTATGTGTTGTATTGTATTTGTATGTATTGTATGTATTTGTAGGTATTGTATTGTGTTTGTATGTATTGTATTGTTGTTGTATGTATTGTATTGTTTGTATCTATTGCATGTGTTTGTATAGTATTGTATTTGTATGTATTGCATTCTGTTTGTATGTGTTGTATTGTTTGTATGTATTGCATGTGTTTGTATGTATTGTATTGTATGTTTATGTATTGTATTGTGTTTGTTTGTATTGTATGTGTATGTATTGTATTGTATTTGAATGTATTGTATTGTGTTTGTTTGTTTGTATTGTATTGTATGTGCATGTATTGCATTGTATTGTATTGTGTTTGTATGTATTGTATTGTATTTGTATGTATTGTATTGTATTTGTATGTATTGCATTGTATTTGTATGTATTGTATTATATGTGTGTGTATTGTATTGTGTTTGTATGTATTTGTATGTATTGTATTGTATTTGTATTTATTGTATTGTGTTTGTATGTGTTGTATTGTATTTGTATGTATTGTATGTATTTGTAGGTATTGTATTGTGTTTGTATGTATTGTATTGTTGTTGTATGTATTGTATTTGTATGTATTGTATTTGTATGTATTGCATGTATTTGTAGGTATTGTATTGTGTTTGTATGTATTGTATTTTATTTGTATGTATTTTACTGTATTTGTATGTATTGTATTGTGTTTGTATGTGTTGTGTTGTATTTGTATGTATTGTATTGCTTGTATGTATTGCATGTGTTTGTATGTATTGTATTGTATTTGTAGGTATTGTATTGTGTTTGTATGTTTTGCATGTGTTTGTATGTATTGTATTGTATTTGTATGTATTGTATTTGTATGTAATGTATTGTGTTTGTATGTATTGCATGTGTTTGTATGTATTGTATTGTATTTGTATGTATTGTATTGTGTTTGTATGTATTGTATTATGTTTGTATGTATTGTATTGTATTTATATGTATTGTATTGTATTTATATGTATTGCATTGTATTTATATGTATTGTATTGTGTTTGTATGTATTGTATTGTATTGTATTTGTATGTACTGTATTGCATTTGTATGTAATGTATTGTGTTTGTATGTATTGCATGTGTTTGTATGTATTGTATTGTGTTTGTATGTATAGCATTGTATTTGCATGTATTGTATTGTATTTGTATGTATTGTATTGTGTTTGTATGTATTGCATTGTGTATGTATAGTATTGTATTGTGTTTGTATGTATTGTATTGTGTTTGTATGTATTGCATTGTGTATGTATTGTATTGTATTTGTATGTATTGTATTGTATTCATATGTATTGTATTGTGTTTGTATATGTATTGTATTTGTATGTATTGTATTTGTATGTATTGTATTGCGTTTGTATGTATTGTATTGTATTTGTATGTATTGTATTATATGTGTATGTATTGTATTGTATTTGTATGTATTTTATTGTTTTGTATTTATTGTATTGTGTTTGTATGTATTGTATTGTTTGTATGTATTACATGTGTTTGTATGTATTGTATTGTATTTGTATGTATTGCATGTGTTTGTATGTATTGTATTGTATTTGTATGTATTGTATTGTTTGTATGTATTGTATTGTATTTGTGTGTATTGTATTGTATTGTATTTGTATGTATTGTATTGTGTTTGTATGTATTGCATTGTGTTTGTATTTATTGTATTGTATTTGTATGCATTGTATTGTATGTGTATGTATTGTATTGTGTTTGTATGTATTGTATTGTATTGTGTTTGTATGTATTGAATTGTATTTGTATGTGTTGTATTGTGTTTGTGTGTATTGTATTGTGTATTTATTGTATTGTATTGTATTTGTATGTATTGTATTTGTATGTAATGTATTGTGTTTGTATGTATTACATGTGTTAATGTATTGTATTTGTATGTATTGTATTTGTATGTATTGTATTGTATTTGTATGTATTGTATTTGTATGTATTGTATTGTATTTGTATGTATTGTATTTGTATGTATTGCATGTATTTGTATGTATTGTATTTGTATGTATTGCATGTATTTGTATGTATTGCATGTATTTGTATGCATTGTATTTGTATGTATTGCATGTATTTGTATGTATTGTATTTGTATGTATTGCATGTATTTGTATGTATTGTATTTGTATGTATTGCATGTATTTGTATGTATTGCATGTATTTGTATGTATTGTATTTGTATGTATTGCATGTATTTGTATGTATTGCATGTATTTGTATGTATTGTATTTGTATGTATTGTATTTGTATGTATTGCATGTATTTGTATGAATTGTATTGTGTTTGTATGTATTGAATTGTGTTTGTATGTATTGTATTGTGTTTGTATGTATTGTATTGTATTTGTATGTATTGTATTTGTATGCATTATATTGTGTGTATTGTATTGTGTTTGTATGTATCGTATTGTGTTTGTATGTATTGTATTTGTATGCATTATATTGTGTGTATTGTATTGTGTTTGTATGTATCGTATTGTGTTTGTATGTATTGTATTTGTATGTATTGTATTGTGTGTATACAATATTACATGGTGTAGAGGAGGTTCCTGAAATGTTGTCTTGGTTATTGATAATATAAGAATAAAAAGGGAGGAACTTTATTCACCACATACTATATTTGAGGAACCCCCCCCCCCCCCCCCCCATACTAGACAATTTAATTGACTCATGGGGAAGTTCTCAACAGTGTCAAGTCATGTGGCTTTGTCAGTGAATGAAACATACACCAGCAGAAAAAAAGGTGATAGAATAAACCATGTGTAATCTGTCTGTCAAATCTATCTATAAATCTTTCTCTGTCTGTTTGTCTGAGTGTCTATCTTGCTATTTACCTACACATTCATCTGTGTGTGCATGTGTAAGTATTTGTGTCTATGAGTGTGTATGTGCTTGTGCATGTATTTGTATGTTTTATGTTTGTGTGTATATGTGTGCATATGTATGCACTCACCTGCGTGTGTTTGTGTGTGTTTATATGTGTATGTGCCAATGAGAGGTAATGTGTTGTGGTATGCATGTGTATGTGTGCATATGTTTGTGCATGTATGCGTGTTTGTGTGTGTATGTGTTTACCCTATATGTGTATGTGCCATTGAGAGTGTACGTGTTGTGGTATGTATGTGTATATATCTGTATGTGCATGTCTACATATGTTTGTGCATGTATGTGTGTTTGTGTGTGTATGTGTTTATATGTGTATGTGCCAATGAGAGTGTATGTGCTGTTGTATGCTTGTGTATATGTTTGTATGTGCATGTGTGCATATGTTTGTGCATGTATGTGTATGTGTTTCTGTGTGACTGTGTTTATATATGCATGTGCCAAGAAGAGTGAATGTGTGGAGGTATGCATGCGCTTGTGCCTGTATGTGCATGTGTGCATATGTTTGTGCAGGTATGTGTGTGTGTTTCTGTGTGTATGTGTTTAAATGTGTATGTGCATATATGTGTGTGTGTTTCTGTGTGTATGTGTTTATATGTGTATGTGTTTGTGTTTCTGTGTGTATGTGTTTATATGTGTATGTGTGTGTGTTTCTGTGTGTATGTGTGTGTGTTTCTGTGTGTTTGTGTTTATATGTGTATGTGTGTGTGTTTCTGTGTGTATGTGTTTATATGTGTATGTGTGTGTGTTTATATGTGTATGTGTGTGTGTTTCTGTGTGTATGTGTTTATATGTGTATGTGTTTCTGTGTGTATGTGTGTGTGTTTCTGTGTGTATGTGTGTGTGTTTATATGTGTATGTGTGTGTGTTTCTGTGTGTATGTGTTTATATGTGTATGTGTGTGTGTTTCTGTGTGTATGTGTTTATATGTGTATGTGTGTGTGTTTCTGTGTGTAGGTGTGTGTGTTTATATGTGTATGTGTGTGTGTTTCTGTGTCTATGTGTTTATATGTGTATGTGTTTCTGTGTGTATGTGTGTGTATGTGTTTCTGTGTGTATGTGTTTATATGTGTATGTGTGTGTGTTTACATGTGTATGTGTGTGTGTTTCTGTGTGTGTGTGTGTATGTGTGTGTGTTTCTGTGAGTATGTGTTTATATGTGTATGTGTGTGTGTTTCTGTGTGTATGTGTTTATATGTGTATGTGTGTGTGTTTCTGTGTGTATGTGTGTGTGTTTCTGTGTGTATGTGTTTATAAGTGTATGTGTGTGTGTTTATATGTGTATGTGTGTGTGTTTGTGTGTGTGTTTCTGTGTCTATGTGTTTATATGTGTATGTGTTTTTGCATGAGTATGAGTACATTAGTGTGTTTGGGGCAGTGTCTTGATCTAATCCCTGCAGTCACCCTTAGGTGAGTCCCGTTTGCTCAGTACATTGATTGTAAATATTTGCTTTGCGCAGGTTCACTAAAATCAAAATTAATCTTTAAGATTCAGATAGAGCAGCAGTTTTGAGATCCTTTTCAATTTACTTGCATTATCAAATTGTGCACATTATTTTTATGCACAATTTCTGAGGCATCAGTTCCTACTGAGCATGTGCAAGAGTTCAGTGTATATACATATGACTCTCTGATTCAGTAATATAAAAGCAGATGTAATGAAAACACAGATCACACAAAACAACCTAACCTAAACAATATGTAAGGGGAGAGGTATTAGATGCACTATGGGTAATTAATAACAAAAACAGAAAAGAAAGCGGCATCTTCAAATACCATAAAAGAAAAGGAAAAGGAAAAGAACACTAAATATCTTCTATAAACCCATCAATAATTCACTCCTGGGTCATCATATATTAATCTATTCCAGGCCACACCCCTCCATACTGAAGAATCAAAAATCACCTAGATTACGAGTTTTGCACTATAGAGGGTGCAAAATGAACGCAACAAAAGTTGCATTATTTCACCCCCCCACTCTTTCTACATAGACATCAATGGGGAGAGAGTGTTAGAAAAAAAACTAACACCTGAAGTGCGGAATGAAAAGCTCCGTAACGCAACCCCATTGATGTCTATGGGGAAAAAAAAGTTAAGTTTAAACCTAACACCCTAACATAAACCCCAAGTCTAAACACCCCTTATCTGCCGCCCCCGACATCGCCAACACCTAAATAAAGTTATTAACCCCTAATCTGCCGCTCCCGACATCGCCACGACTAATAAAAGTTATTAACCCCTATTCCGCTGCTCCCCGACATCGCCACCACTATAATAAAGTTATTAACCCCTATTCCCCGTACCCCAACATCGCTGACATTTGTATGTATTGCATGTATTTGTATGTATTGTATTTGTATGTATTGCATGTATTTGTATGTATTGCATGTATTTGTATGTATTGTATTTGTATGTATTGCATGTATTTGTATGTATTGTATTGTATTTGTATGTATTGTATTTGTATGTATTGCATGTATTTGTATGAATTGTATTGTGTTTGTATGTATTGTATTGTGTTTGTATGTATTGTATTTGTATGTATTGTATTGTGTTTGTATGTATTGTATTGTATTTGTATGTATTGTATTTGTATGTATTGTATTTGTATGCATTATATTGTGTGTATTGTATTGTGTTTGTATGTATTGTATTGTGTTTGTATGTATTGTATTTGTATGTATTGTATTGTGTGTATACAATATTACATGGTGTAGAGAAGGTTCCTGAAATGTTGTCTTGGTTATTGATAATATAAGAATAAAAAGGGAGGAACTTTATTCACCACATACTATATTTGAGGAACCCCCCCCCCCATACTAGACAATTTAATTGACTCATGGGGAAGTTCTCAACAGTGTCAAGTCATGTGGCTTTGTCAGTGAATGAAACATACACCAGCAGAAAAAAAGGTGATAGAATAAACCATTTGTAATCTGTCTGTCAAATCTATCTATAAATCTTTCTCTGTCTGTTTGTCTGAGTGTCTATCTTGCTATTTACCTACACATTCATCTGTGTGTGCATGTGTAAGTATTTGTGTCTATGAGTGTGTATGTGCTTGTGCATGTATTTGTATGTTTTATGTTTGTGTGTATATGTGTGCATATGTATGCACTCACCTGTGTGTGTTTATGTGTTTATATGTGTATGTGCCAATGAGAGGTAATGTGTTGTGGTATGCATGTGTGTGTGTGTGTATGTGTGCATATGTTTGTGCATGTATGCGTGTTTGTGTGTGTATGTGTTTACCCTATATGTGTATGTGCCATTGAGAGTGTACGTGTTGTGGTATGCATGTGTATATATATGTATGTGCATGTCTACATATGTTTGTGCATGTATGTGTGTTTGTGCCAATGAGAGTGTATGTGCTGTTGTATGCTTGTGTATATGTTTGTATGTGCATGTGTTCATATGTTTGTGCATGTATGTGAATGTGTTTCTGTGTGACTGTGTTTATATATGCATGTGCCAAGAAGAGTGAATGTGTGGAGGTATGCATGTGCATGTGCATATGTTTGTGCAGGTATGTGTGTGTGTTTCTGTGTGTATGTGTTTAAATGTGTATGTGCATATATGTGTGTGTGTTTCTGTGTGTATGTGTTTATATGTGTATGTGTTTGTGTTTCTGTGTGTATGTGTTTGTGTTTCTGTGTGTATGTGTTTATATCTGTATGTGTGTGTGTTTCTGTGTGTATGTGTGTGTGTTTATATGTGTATGTGTTTCTGTGTGTATGTGTGTGTGTTTCTGTGTGTATGTGTTTATATGTGTATGTGTGTGTGTTTCGGTGTATGTGTTTATATGTGTATGTGTTTATATGTGTATGTGTGTGTGTTTCTGTGTGTATGTGTTTATATGTGTATGTGTGTGTGTTTCTGTGTGTATGTGTTTATATGTGTATGTGTGTTTCTGTGTGTATGTGTTTATATGTGTATGTGTGTGTGTTTCTGTGCGTATGTGTTTATATGTGTATGTGTGTGTGTTTCTGTGTGTATGTGTTTATATGTGTATGTGTGTTTCTGTGTGTATGTGTTTATATGTGTATGTGTGTGTGTTTCTGTGTGTGTGTTTCTGTGTGTATGTGTGTGTGTTTATATGTGTATGTGTGTGTGTTTCTGTGTGTATGTGTTTATATGTGTATGTGTGTGTGTTTCTGTGTGTATGTGTGTGTGTATGTGTGTGTGTTTCTGTGTGTATGTGTTTATATGTGTATGTGTGTGTTTATATGTGTATGTGTGTGTGTTTCTGTGTGTATGTGTGTGTGTGTATGTGTGTGTGTTTCTGTGTGTATGTGTTTATATGTGTATGTGTGTGTGTTTCTGTGTGTATGTGTTTATATGTGTATGTGTGTGTGTTTCTGTGTGTATGTGTGTGTGTGTGTATGTGTGTGTGTTTCTGTGTGTATGTGTTTATATGTGTATGTGTGTGTGTTTATATGTGTGTGTTTCTGTGTGTAATGTGTGTGTGTGTGTGTGTATGTGTGTGTGTTTCTGTGTGTATGTGTTTAAATGTGTATGTGTGTGTGTTTATATGTGTATGTGTGTGTGTTTCTGTGTGTATGTATGTGTGTGTGTGTATGTGTGTGTGTTTCTGTGTGTATGTGTTTATATGTGTATGTGTGTGTGTTTCTGTGTGTATGTGTTTATATGTGTATGTGTGTGTGTGTATGTGTGTGTGTTTCTGTGTGTATGTGTTTATATGTGTATGTGTGTGTGTTTATATGTGTATGTGTGTGTGTTTCTGTGTGTAATTTGTGTGTGTGTGTGTGTATGTGTGTGTGTTTCTGTGTCTATGTGTTTATATGTGTATGTGTTTTTGCATGAGTATGAGTACATTAGTGTGTTTGGGGCAGTGTCTTGATCTAATCCCTGCAGTTACCATTAGGTGAGTCCCGTTTGCTCAGTACATTGATTGTAAATATTTGCTTTGCGCAGGTTCACTAAAATCAAAATTAATCTTTAAGATTCAGATAGAGCAGCAGTTTTGAAATCCTTTTCAATTTACTTCCATTATCAAATTGTGCACATTATTTTTTATGCACACTTTCTGAGGCATCAGTTCCTACTGAGCATGTGCAAGAGTTCAATGTATATACATATGACTCTCTGATTCAGTAATATAAAAGCAGATGTAATGAAAACACAGATCACACAAAACAACCTAACCTAAACAATATGTAAGGGGAGAGGTATTAGATGCACTATGGGTAATTAATAACAAAAACAGAAAAGAAAGCGGCATCTTCAAATACCATAAAAGAAAAGGAAAAGGAAAATAACCCTAAATATCTTCTATCAACCCATCAATAATTCACTCCTGGGTCATCATATATTAATCTATTCCAGGCCACACCCCTCCGTACTGAAGAATCAAAAATCACCTAGATTACGAGTTTTGCACTATAGAGGGTGCAAAATGAACGCAACAAAAGTTGCATTATTTCACCCCCCCCCCACGCTTTCTTCATAGACATCAATGGGGAGAAAGTGTTAGAAAAAAAACTAACACCTGAAGTGCGGAATGAAAAGCTCCGTAACGCAACCCCATTGATGTCTATGGGGAAAAAAAAGTTACGTTTAAACCTAACATCCTAACATAAACCCCAAGTCTAAACACCCCTTATCTGCCGCCCCCGACATCGCCAACACCTAAATAAAGTTATTAACCCCTAATCTGCCGCTCCCGACATCGCCACGACTAATAAAAGTTATTAACCCCTATTCCGCTGCTCCCCGACATCACCACCACTATAATAAAGTTATTAACCCCTATTCCCCGTACCCCAACATCGCTGACACTATAATAAAGCTATTAACCCCTATTCTGCCGCTCCCCGACATCGCCGCCACTAAATAAAGTTATTAACCCCTAAACCTCTGGCATCACAGCCACTAAATAAACCTATTAACCCCTAAACCGCCAGCCCCCCACATCGAAAAAACTAAATTAAACTTTTAACCCCTAAACCTAACACCCCCTAACTTTATATTAAAATTACAATATCCCTATCTTAAAATAAATAAAAACTTACCTAAGTTTAAATTAATAATTGACCTAAGATAACTATTATACTAAACTATTATACTAAAATTAAAATAACTACCAATTAAAAAAACTAAATTACACATTAAAAAAACCTAACACTACTAAAAAAATTTAAGTCTAAAATTACAAAAAATAAAAAATACTAAATTACAAAAAATAACAAACACTAAATTACGAAAAATAACACGAAATTATCAAAAATAAGAACAATTACACCTAATCTAATAAAAAAAACCCACCCAAAAAGATTTAAAAAAACTCACAGTTTCTGAAGTCTGGACATCCAGGCGGCAATGTCTTCATCCAGGTGGCGAGGTCTTCATCCATCCAGGCGGCGTCTTCTATCTTCATCCAGGCGGCGTCTTCTATCTTCATATCGGCGGAGCGGGTCCATCCTTGAAGACATCCGGCGCGGAGCGTCCTTTTCATACGGTCACCGCCGTACACTGAATCTTCAATGCAAGGGAACCTTTTCAAAATGGCGTCCCTTACATTCCTATTGGCCGATTTGATTTTTTAAATTCAAATCAGCCAATAGGATGAGAGCTACTGAAATCCTATTGGCTGTTCAAATCAGCCAATAGGGTGAGAGCTACTGAAATTCTATTGGCTAAATTGAATTGGTAGTTATTTTAATTTTAATATAATAGTTTAGTATAATAGTTATGTTAGGTTTTTAAACTTAGTTTTTTTTTTATTTCACAGGTAAGGCTGGCGGTTTAGGGGTTAATAGGTTTATTTAGTAGTGGTGATGTAGGGGGCTGGCGGTTTAGGGGTTAATAGGTTTAGGTAGTGACGGCGGTGTCGGGGAGTGGGGAAATAGGGGTTAATAACTTTATTATAGTGGCAGGGATGTGGGCGGGAGGCAGATTAGGGGTTAATAAGTTTTAAATAGTGTTTGCGATCCGGGAGGGCCTTGGCTAAGGTTTAGGGGTTAATAGGTAGTTTATGAGTGTTACTGTACTTTGCAACACTTTAGTTATGAGTTTTGTGAAACATTTTTGTTACACAAAATCCATTACTACTGCTTTCAGATGGCGGAATGGATCATGTCGGTATAGGCTGTAATGCAAGCATTTTAACCTCTAATACCGGCACTATGCAAAACCCATACAAAAACATAATGTTTTTGAGTGCGGGATTGACGTTGCGTTACAGGCTAAAATGTTTGCGGTATAGCCTATACCGACACGATCAATTCCACCATCTGAAAGCAGTAGTTATGGATTTTGTGTAACAAAAATGTTTCACAAAACTCATAACTAAAGTGTTACAAAGTACACTAACACCCATAAACTATTTATTAACCCCTAAACCGAGGCCCTCCCGCATCGCAAACACTATTTAAAACTTATTAACCCCTAATCTGCCGCCCGCCCACATTCCTGCCACTATAATAAAGTTATTAACCCCTATTCCGGTTAAAACCGTAACGCAAAACTCGTAATCTAGGTGAATAACTTTTATTACTAATCCATTAAAAACAAGCTATTGAATTAAAACCAAAAAAATGTGCCGATTAAAAACATAAATGAAAACACATATACAATGTATCAAATCCCATTGTCTCTGGCATCAATCATAAAATGTCACTACTAATTACAGCAGAGGCAATCATACAAAAAAGGCAATTATCCCCAATATTATAGAGACACAACACAAAATAACCCTCTCTCACGTACTATGCTTGTGTGATCATTTATTATAAGTTATTTTTTATTTTTCAGACGGCGGACTGATCTGCCGGACAAATAGGACCTGGACTGAGGGCCCAGCATGTCAGGGGGCCCACAAATGGCATCTCCATGGGTCCTGGTATGCTGCTTAAGCAGGGGCTGACAGCCACCCTATCACTAACTAAGCAGTGGGTTTAGTAGGGGCCTTGTGCCTGGATGTGGGGTTTGTTGCTTGGGGGGCCCTAGAGTGTGGGCGGGACCATATGGGTCTGTCGCTGTGAGGGCCATGGAGTGTGGGGTCTGGCCCTGGAGGTTGGGGCCCTTTTTCTAGCCCTTAAAGTTAGAGTGGATCTGGAGGTTGGGGGGGGGGGGCTTCTAGGGGTAGGGCAGGGAGGCTACCATGTTTATTTGCATACATTTGAATACATTTGGGTCAGTGTGAGACAGTGGGGGGCCTTCCCTAATTTTTGCCTGAGGGTCCTGATTGGTCTCAGTCCACCCCTTCAGTATGAGTCTAAGATTGGCTGATAGCTGTCACGTGATACAAGGTGGTTGCAAATTGAAGTAAATTTTGAAATTTGTCAGAAAAAAAAATATACTGCTCATTTAAAATTTGCACCATATGCCACTGTATTGTCTTTTTATTGTGCATTTGTTTATCATGCAATTCTGCTGTATTTAATGGTCCTTTCATTTCCTGCAAACAGTATGCAAAAAAGAAGGAAGCTAGGAAAATATAAAGTTCTAAACTTGAAAAATGAAAGGTGGCTCTGTAAATACAAACATTAAAACTTTGCACACAAGCGCCCTGTTAACAAGCCTTTAAAGTGACAAAAAAAATAAATCTTCTTTCATGATTTGGATAGAACATACAATTTTAAACAATTTTCCAATTTACTTCTATTATCAAATTTGCTTCATTGCACTACAGGCAGCTAGCTGAACACATCTAATTAGCCAATCACAATAGACAAATGAGTGCAGGCACCAATCAGCAGCTAGCTCCCACTAGTGTAGGATATGTGCATATTGTTTTTCAATAAAGGCTTACAAGAGAACAAAGCACATTTGAAAATAGAAGTGAATTTAACAGTGTCTTAAAATGACCTGCTCTGTCTGAATCATGCAAGGTTTATTTTGACTTTCCTATCCCTTTAAGAAGTGAAAATATTATATGCATGCTCTGTAGATTTTTGGCTTTTTTATTACAATGCATTCGATAGGCTGCTGTTAGAATAATAGGCGTCGTCTTATATATACAATGTCAGAGGAGAAATTGGCATAACACACAAAAGAACTATAAAATCATCTGTTTTCACAGGATTTCCAATTTTTTTTTAAAGGGATTCCATAGACATGGACACAAAAGTAATTGCGCGTAATTTTAAGTAAAACATTTTTGCTTGCGTGTTAACCCGGCTAGCGCAAAAAGCTGAAGTTACAATATTGCAACCGCATTAACCTATTCTCCCATAGACTTTAATGGATCACAAAAAAGTGGGAAAAAACTAACTCCCAACAAGTCACGCAAACCCAATCACATTTCTTAATTGCGCTAACCCGACATGAAATATTTCACATTCCAGTGTTCTTCACCTAGAAAAATATTTTCTATTTATTGATAAATACATATTAAAGGGACATTCCAGTCAAAATTTAAATGCACATAGATTTATTATATATTTGAATAGAAACATATTTGTAATATAGATGTATTGGCAAAAATGCTTCTAGTAAAAGCTATCACTGTTTTAGGGACCTATTTATGAAATGTCTGTCCGACATGATCCGATCAACACAAATATTAACACAAATATGTACTATTAAAAATGTTTAGATTTCAAATGTTCATCAGTCATTTTATTCTTAAAAATACTGAGCAAAATATGTTTAAAAATATATTACAAATAGCTTTTTACTACAAATGATAAAAAAGAAAGAACCAATTAGCCTATTATTAAATTAGTAAATTGCTTCCTGTTAACAGCAATTCTTGTGACACCACCGTTTATGCAAATTAAAGAACAGTATTAAATGGTTTTCAAAGTTGGCAGGTTTGTATTTGTTAAAAATCACAACTCTGTATTGTTTATATGTACACACCTAGGGCTAAATGCAGGGACATATCTTTAGTGGAAGAAGTTTTATGCTCCTTCACATAACAAACACATGAGATCAAATTGTATCCAATAAAACTCTTACCATCGCCCAGGAATATAATGAGGTTTTGTGCTATGTTGGTGTTCAGCTGTTGGAGATCTAGTGCACGCTTAAGAGTCTTCTTTGCTTGGTCTCTCCAGTACTGAGGGTCTTTCTCTACGTCTGTAACACATAATATACAAGAGGGTGATATTGTAACATCAGTACTGTTACTTCTGATTACTAAAAAAACAGGGTACCAAAACTACTGGTCATTGCCAAGACAAAATGACAAAGATGTTGTGATAAACATGGCTTAGAATGTCAGAAGTTGTTGGTATTTTATATGTAACAAAAAAAAATCCCCTGCAAATTCTTCCATATTCCTTGCATGTGTTGAAAAACAATTAATGAGCATCCTTTTAACAAAAACAAACAAACAAATGAGTTCATACAAAACAATGTAGTTGCCTCTTTTGTGCAGTTAAAATTGTTCATTTAAAAGTGGGAAAGCCTTTCCTACATGCAATGAGAATTTAGCAATGTTCTTATCATGTAAGCTTCACCCTTATTCTTAGCCAGTTCTGTTCCCATTAAAAAATATGTGCAGCTGCTGGCTTGTATCAATAGCACTAGCTACTACCTTTACTTTATTTAGCATTATGCTGCTGTCCAATATCTCAGACAAATGGAGTTTCATAAAAACGATACGAATCCCACATTTTTCTATCATGATTCAGACAGACTATACAACTAAAAAGTTTCCAATTTACTATTATTATTAGGTTTTGCTTCATTCCCATTGTATCCTTTGTTAAAGAGATACCTTGGTGCTGTCATCTAATGCTCTTGCAAATGGATAACATTATTGCAAAACTGCTGCCATATAGTGCTCCTGAACCGTGCATGCTCCTGAGCTTATGTCCCTGCTTTTCAACAAAAGTTACAAAGAGAACAAAGGCAATTTCATAATAGAAATAAATTAGAAAGTTGTTTAAATTGTGTGCTCTATCTGAATCATAAAAAAATATTGGGTTTCATATCCATTTAACAAACAAATTCTGAAGATCCCCTTAACAAATATTGAATAAATCAAAATAAACTTTTTTTATGATGGATGATTTGCCTAAAACGTATTTCCTTTGTCTGTGCACATCTTGTATTCTATGGCCAATATTTATCAATTTGCAAACTGACAGGATTCACATGTTGTCAACCTGTCCGCAACTCCGCATCTTATGTGGGGCGAATTCGTTCAACATTTTTATCATTGCACAAGGGAACACTCTAGCAATACTGCCCCCTACCCTTATGCAACCAATAGTGTGAGAGTAGGGCTTGTTAAATCACCCCGGGTGGAATGAATCCAGGGTTTATGAAGCAGTGTGTACCATATGCCATAATGACGGAGACTCAATTCTGCTTCAGCTTATATTCGCTATCTCAGCTTGTTGTATAACTTGCTTGTGAAAGGATGAGAGTTGTTGTGTACTCTCATTAAATGGACATAAACACAATGGGCTCTATTCACAAAGAGGTAATTTGTAGATGAATTGAAATCTGTCTTTAACTATGCATAATCCAGAGCCAAAACCCAGTGAATATCTCCTACACGAAGAGCTGAATTAACCCTGCACAATGCATACAATTCACCTGTAATTCTCCTATTTTAGGTGTATTGCACACAGCATTAACTATGTGTTGTGCAGAGTTAACTCAGGAGATACTCACTGAAGTTTTGCCACCACTCTCCTTATTTGGAGAATCCAGACTTGTTAGTAGGAGAAGAAAAGGCTAGTAACTACCATTTTGTTAGCAAAGCTTCTTTTGCTTTGCAGTATCTTATCTTGCCTCTGCTGAGGCCAGTTAGGTACAGATATACAACAGGGTCGGCAGTAGGCACTTACAATTTTAAGAATGGTAAACGCACATTTTTGAGAGTTGAATTACAGGAAAAGGGGGAAAAATAAATAATGCAAAAGTATTGCAAAGTTTTTCCTATGCACAATAAAAGATTTTATGCAGTTTACAATATACATATGACTATTGTGAAGTTAAACCGACACACATAAGTGCTAAACTGCATAAAATCTACATGGAAAATAAATGTTTAACTGTAATTTTGTTAACTAAATGTGAATTTGTCATGAAGTACTGAGACATGGCTTTATAAAGCTTATGTTTATCTTATTTTATTTGACTTGGCCAATAAAGATCAAATATACATTAGCTGCTACACTATTTATGTAGCATACAGTAGTGTATTGGTTCTAAAGTCTGCAAAATGCACTGCAGTCTCTATAGGTCAATGGGGAAGAAAATCATTCAAGTACATGGCAACATTTGTTTTAGTATCAATAAACATTTTATGGCAAATCACATTTTAGGTTTAATGTCCCTTTATACTCAGTCCACTCTCCAATATCTCTTTGTCCCATATGGTACACATACCTGGAAATGTGAGACTCAGTGACAGCTCAGCCACTGTCAGAAGTATTAGATAGCCCAGCATTGTGCTTATAGACAAGATCACACTTACAGGAGCAGAGGATAGAAGTGCCACTGTCACAGGAGATGAGTATGTCACCACCTGTCCCCAGCTGGCTAACAGTGAATTGGGAACTTTACATGTCTGTTCTGCTGCCAGCAAAGTACAACAACTTTCTCTTCCTCACATTGCGACACAGCACACCTGAAACCTGCACTACTGGAAAGGGAACTTCTATCTGAGGGCTTGTGCATAATGCTGTGACATCCCAAGTGCGTGTGCATAATGCTGTGACATCCCAAGTGTTTGTACATAATGCTGTGACATCCCAAGTGCTTGTGCATAATGCTGTGACATCCCAAGTGCGTGTGCATAATGCTGTGACATCCCAAGTGCTTGTACATAATGCTGTGACATCCCAAGTGTTTGTACATAATGCTGTGACATCCCAAGTGTTTGTACATAATGCTGTGACATCCCAAGTGCTTGTGCATAATGTTGTGACATCCCAAGTGTTTGTACATAATGCTGTGACATCCCAAGTGTTTGTACATATTGCTGTGAGATCCCAAGTGTTTGCACATAATGCTGTGACATCCCAAGTGTTTGTACATAATGCTGTGACATCCCAAGTGCTTGTGCATAATGTTGTGACATCCCAAGTGTTTGTACATAATGCTGTGACATCCCAAGTGTTTGTACATATTGCTGTGAGATCCCAAGTGTTTGCACATAATGCTGTGACATCCCAAGTGTTTGTACATAATGCTGTGACATCCCAGGTATTTATACATAATGCTGTGACATCCCAAGTGTTTGTACATAATGCTGTGACATCCCAAGTGTTTGTACATAATGCTGTGACATCCCAGGTATTTATACATAATGCTGTGACATCCCAAGTGTTTGTACATAATGCTGTGACATCCCAAGTGTTTGTACATAATGCTGTGACATCCCAAGTGCTTGTGCATAATGCTGTGACATTCCAAATGTTTGTACATAATGCTGTGACATCCTAGGTACTTGTACATAATGTTGTGACATCCCAAGGGCTTGTACATAATGCTGTGACATCCCAAGTGGTTGTACATAATGTTGTGACACCCCAGATGATTGTACATAATGCTGTAAGATCCCAAGTGCTTGTACATAATGCTGTAAGATCCCAAATGCTTGTACATAATGCTGTAAGATCCCAAATGCTTGTACATAATGCTGTAAGATCCCAAATGTTTGTACATAATGCTGTAAGATCCCAAGTGCTTGTACATAATGCTGTAAGATCCCAAATGCTTGTACATAATGCTGTAAGATCACAAGGGCTTGTAAATACTGCTGTGACACCCCAAGGGCTTGTACATAATGCTGTGAGATCCCAAGGGCTTGTACATAATGCTGTGAGATCCCAAGGGCTTGTACATAATGCTGTGACACCCCAAGGGCTTGTACATAATGCTGTGAGATCCCAAGTGCTTGTACATAATGCTGTAAGGTCCCAAGTGCTTGTACATAATGCTGTGAGATCCCAAGGGCTTGTACATAATGCTGTGACACCCCAAGGGCTTGTACATAATGCTGTAAGATCCCAAGGGCTTGTACATAATGCTGTGAGATCCCAAGGGCTTGTACATAATGCTGTGACATCCCAAGGGCTTGTACATAATGCTGTGAGATCCCATGGGCTTGTACATAATGCTGTGACACACCAAGGGCTTGTACATAATGCTGTGACACCTCAAGGGCTTGTACATAATGCTGTGAGATTCCAAGTGCTTGTAAATAATGCTGTGAGATCCTAAGGGCTTGTACATAATGCTGTGACACCCCAAGGGCTTGTACATAATGCTGTGAGATCCCAAGTGCTTGTACATAATGCTGTGAGATCCCAAGGGCTTGTACATAATGCTGTGACACCCCAAGTGCTTGTACATAATGCTGTAAGATCACAGTGTCAGGGTTTTTTCCCTGTTTTGTTTTCCATGTGCTGCTGGCAGACATTTTATTCACTTCTCTGCCTTGTGGGGGATGCTGCTCATTTCCTGCCCTTCCTTTCATGGCCAGACTGGTGTGCATCATCCTTGTGAGACATGATGCAGTCTCAGAATTGTGATGTCATCAATTATTATTTAAAGAGCCTCTGTTCAGTATGCTTTGCCTTTGCGTTGTCTCAGACCTGTTTGTGAGAGTTCCTGTGTATTACCTGGCTGCCTGACCTCCTTCCTGGTTCCTGATCCCTGGTTTGTTCCTGACTCTGCTGTTTTCCTTGTTGCTGATTCTGGCTCATCTGACTATTTGCTTTGGCTCCTGACTTGGCTCGTCTGACTACCAGCTCTGGTTTTGACTCCTGGCTTGTTATTTGACTTGTGGACTTTTTATTATTTTTTGCTATTAATAATGTGTGATTATTTTTGCGCTTCTCGTCTCAGTCTGATTCCTGGCACCCTGACATTACGCAAAGGCCATAAATCCTGATGGTGCTAATAATCCACCTTTACCTGCCATCATTTCCAGGATGGATGTACAGGATCACCGCTTGGATCAATTTGCACTAGCCCTGCAAACCCTGCTGACTCGCACTGCACATTTGGACCAAAGTGTCCCGCAAGTTATGGCTGCTCCTGTTTCCGCTGCTGCACCTATGCCTACCAGGAGCATGTCCGGTTCTGCACCTCTACCTCAGCGATATGGAGGCGATCCTATTCAGTGCAGAGGGTTTTTGAACCAGGTGGGCATTTACTTTGAGATGTTACCTCAGGCGTTTCCCTCTGACAGAGCTAAGGTGGGATTTCTCATCTCATTACTCTCTGACACAGCTCTTGCCTGGGCTAATTCCTTGTGGGAGACAAATAAACCTGTGATTTCAAATTACCCTGAATTTGTGGCCTCCTTTCGAAGGGTATTTGATGTTTCGGCTCGCTCCTCCTCTGCTGCTAAACGACTCATGTCCATTCAGCAAGGTATAAGATCTGTTGCTCAGTATGCTATTGAGTTCCGTACGCTTGCCACAGAGGTAGGTTGGAACAATGAAGCACTTGTTGCTGCCTTCTTTCATGGGCTCTCTGATGCGATTAAAGATGAAGTTGTTGCCAAAGATTTACCAGAGGATCTCGAGGCATTGGTGTCTTTTTTGATCCTAATTGACATCAGACTCAGAGAGAGGCCCTCTTTCAAGGAGCGCTTGCGGAAGCCTCCTGTTCCGTTGTCTCCTACGTGTTCGTTCCCACCCATGCCTCCCTTTCCTTCCATGCCTCCTGGTCCTGAGTCACCAGGTACTGCTGAGCCGATGCAGTTGGGATTCATGCATCTCTCCGCGGCGGAGAGGGCCTTTAGGAGGAGGGAGGGGCTCTGCTTCTATTGTGGGTTACAGGGCCACCTTTTGAAGTCTTGTCCTACACGTCCGGGAAACGCTCACACCTAAAGTCCTGTCGGGGGCAGACTTTGGGTGGTTTACCCTTGTCCCCGGATCCGCTTAAGGAGAAACCATTGGTCACGGTTGTCCTTTCCTGGGTGGACTCCTCCATAGTCACTCAGGCTCTTGTTGACTCCGGTGCTGCAGGCTATTTTACTGACAGTGCTTTTGTATGAAAGCACTCCATTCCTGTTTTGCCTTGGTCCGTTCTGCTTGCTATTGAGGCCATTGATGGCAGGCCCCTTCAGCCCGCACTCGTTACTCACGAAACTGCTCCATTGTCCATGGCTGTTGGGGCTCTCCATTTTGAAACCCTCCAGTTCCAGGTGATAAACTCTCTGCATTTTCCGGTTGTTCTAGGTTATCCCTGGCTCCAAAAGCACAATCCCAGTCTCGACTGGCGCAGGTCCGAAATTTTGTTGTGGTCCCCGCAATGTATTTCCACTTGTCTTCGGAAACCAGTTAAAGTCTTGTGCACTTCTTCGGTATATCAATCGCCAGAGGAGTACAGAGAGTTCCTAGATGTTTTTGACAAGGTGCATGCCGGTACGTTGCCTCCTCACCGGTCTTGCGATTGTGCCATAGACCTGCAACCCGGAGCCATTCCTCCTCGGGGCCGGGTGTACCCTCTGTCTGTTGCAGAGAATTGTGCTATGGAGGAGTATGTTGCCGATGCTCTGTCGTGGGGGATCATCCACAAATCCTGCTCTCCTGCAGGGGTTGGCTTCTTCTTTGTGAAGAAAAAGGGTGGCGAGTTAAGACCATGCATCGATTATAAGGGTCTTAATCATCTTACCATTAAGAATGCTTACCCTATTCCACTCATTACGGAACTCTTTGACCGCCTCAAGGGAGCTACGGTCTTTACTAAACTTGATTTGAGAGGAGCGTACAATCTCGTTAGGATTAAGGAGGGCCACGAATGGAAAACATCATTTACCACCAGGAGCGGGCATTATGAGTATCTTGTAATACCCTTTGGCCTATGTAATGCTCCTGCTGTTTTTCAGGAATTTATTAATGATGTCCTACGAGATATGTTGCAACAGTGTGTTGTGGTGTACTTAGACAACATCCTCATACACTCACCCACACTTGAGGCTCATCTTTCTGATGTTACACTGGTTCTTCAGAGACTACATGAGAACAGCCTGTTTTGTGAACTCGAGAAATGTGAGTTCCATCAGACTCAAATAACCTTCCTAGGTTATATAATGCTATAAGATCCCTCAAGGAAGGTGGTAACTGGCCCTTGAACTCCAAACATAAAGCAAACTTAGCAAATGCATAGGGGTTTATAAAGGGACACCATAGAGTTCAAAACAAAAGTTCCTTGAGAGTCGTACAAGAAAAAATAAAAATGTTTTTTATTAAATTTTCATTAAAATTAGAGCAAACCATTGAATACAACACTGGGTGCTATAAAAGCCTGCATTGTATTTCATTAATAAGCCATTGTTTCATTAGTATTAAAGGGATATTAAACACTTTCAGATGGTAATGTAAAATGATAAATCTTATATATGAAAAAAAAACTTTGCAGCTCATGTTAGAAAAGGAAGTGCAAAACACTGTTATATTCCACATAGCCATTGGCTGTACAGTGACCTATTTAAAACTGTTCCTAATTGGCCACAGCCAGGGCCGCCATCAGGGGGTAAAAGGGTTGACTCCTGTCAGGGGCCCACTGCGCCAAGGGGGCCCCATGAGGCACGAACAACTATTATTAAAAAAAAAAATATATATATATATATAAATATATATATATATATATATATATATATATATATATACATATTTTTTTAATTTTGGCAGCCACCAGAGGGTGCTACAGCAGAGGGCTATTGAGCGTGGGAAATGTCATTAAAAGGAGTAAAGCATTAGCATTTGAGAGGATTTCTGAGTGTGCACCAAACCACTATGCACAGTGTAAGACAGACTTGGCACTTTGTTTGTACAGTGTGTGCCTGAGTCAGACAGCAGATCACTTTCATTTGCAGAGGAGGTAGGACTTAGTAAATGTTTTTTATTTCTTTGTGCAATTTCGGATTGTAACTTCAGTGTAGTAGTTGTATGGTGGGGCCAGGGGTCCATAAAAACACTTTTTTTTCTAGCAATATGCAGCAGTGTATTTATGATTATTTGACAATGCTGTAGATATTCTATATTTAAAACCATGCAGAAATGTTTCCTCCTCAATACACAATGGTAGGTGCCCTTTTGGCAGATATGATTTTTTTTAATTTATATATATTTTAATTACATTCCAGTTTACGGCCCCTTTATGCAAGGAATTTCCAGATGCCAGGAGGCATTTTATCCATTAGTACAGCTGACAGATGGTAATATTTGTACACCAGATTTGAAGTGGTACTCTTGGTTGGGGAAAATGGGGAAACCCCCCCAAACATATGTCAACCTTTCAAAAATGCTTTTCTTCATCTACCCATTCTGACAGATCATTAATGTACAATTAATGTACAATTTTGAATTTACAGAAGTATTTTTATTTGCACATTTACAAATATGATTCTTTAAAAAGTGATCTCTAAATTTCTGCTATTTTTTTTATCATGCGTGTCACACACTGTTGATTTAGGGGATGGCAATGTGCAGAAATTCTACCTCCTGTGAGTGTCTGTGTTTCTGTCTTTGTGCTTTTGTTGAAAAGTATTTTTTTTCTGTGGGTCTCTCTGTGAGGGTGTGTGTGTCTGTCTTTGTTCATTTTCTGTGGATGTTTCTGTGAGGGTGTGTGTGTATGTCTTTGTGCATTTTCTGTGGATGTCTCTGTGAGGGTGTGTGCATATGTCTGTGTGTTTTTTGTGGGTGGCTCTGTAAGGATGTGTGTGTGTATGTCTTTTTGCATTTTCTTGTGGGTGTCTCTGTGAGGGTGTGTGTGTGTGTGTATGTCTTTGTGTGTTTTCTGTGGATGTCTCAGTGAGGGTGTGTGTGTATGTATGTCTTTGAGTGTTTTCTATGGGTGTCTCTGTGTGTGTGTATGTCTTTGTGTGTTTTCTGATGCTCTCTCTGTGGGTGTTTCCTTATATAGTTGGCATCTTACTTGACAAAAAGATAATCAGAACCCCATATTTTGTCTTGTAAATCTCGTTTTGACAAAACTGTAGTCTACCTCATTACTTGTCAGTGTCAGGTCAATGTAAACAAGTGTCTGTGTTTCTTTGCGTGTCTGCTAGAATGTCTATATGTGAATACTTATGTGTGAGTGTGTGTGTGTTTCAGTGTATGAGTGTGTCTGTGTGTTTCTGTGTTTGTGTGTTACTACCTTTACCACATTTCCAAGTTTGACTACTCTTAAGAATAAAGTCACTTGATCAAAAATTGCACATGTCGGGGGGGGGGGGGGCTGATCAATGGTCAGCAGAAAAAGAAACCTAAGTTACAATGTGGCAACTCCCATTCCTTTAGAGACACTAATTGCCAGATTACAAGTGGAGCGCTAAATATTGCTTTCATGAAAGCGATTTTTGAGCTTCACTGAGTAATACCAGTGCACGTTAATGTGCACTGGTATTGCAAGTTGACAGCAATGTGAACGCGAGCTCCCGTTCGCATTGCTGGGAAGCATTGCGCTCATGAGAGTGCACTTCCATAGGCTCCAATTGGAGCCTCGTTCTCATGCTGCTAACAAAGTTTTGACCGAGTTAAAGGGGCACAAAACCCCAAAAATTTCTTTCATGACTCAGACAGATCATGCAATTTTAAACAACTTTCTAATGTACTTCTGTTATCCAATTTTCTTTGATCTCTTGGTATCTTCTGTTTAAAAACAGGGCTGTAAGCTTAGGAGCATGCACATGTCTGGAGCACTATATGGCAGCAGTTTTGCAAGAATGCTATCTATTTACAACAGCACTAGATGGCAGCATTATTTCCTGTTATGTAGTGCTCCAGATGCCTACCTAGGAATCTTTTCAATGAAGGATACCAAGAGAGTGAAGAAAAATGTATAATATAAGTAAGCTGGAAACTTTTTTAAAATTCTATGGTCTGTCTGAATCACAAAATAATGTTTTTGGGTTTCATATCCCTTTAAGAGGCTTTGGTTAATTGTTTTAATCATCTACAGAGTGCAAAATAACATTCTGTGCATTACACTTGATATCTAATGTGTTTTATTTGCCACTTTTATTATGGTTGTGACTCCTAAGGGTAATTCTACTACAAAATGCTACTAGGCTGTGGTTTAATATTTGTTAACGTTTGAATACTGAGCCTTTTGTCCTTTATTACACAGCAATTAGTTTCACTAAAATGCACTAAAATTGCTTTTGCAACTCTCTTCAGTGCACTGTGGACCGAATAAGATATATTTTGTATTTCTTGCAAATATTTTCAATAAAGTTTGTTTGAAAAATAGCATTTTAAAATAAAAATACAATAAAAATGTATTAAATAAAAAAAAAAATCTCTCATATAATTTTACTTTTAACTTTTGATTGGAAATTGAAACATGGGGCACGATCAAATATACGGCGCAGGTTTTGGCGCAAGCGTAGTAACCTGCGCCGTCCGTAATTTCACCTCGCACATCGGGGTATTACATAAACCCCGCCGGCAGTTCATAAAGTGCCGTAAGTCTAACTAGCGATGTCCAGAAATGAGCGTAAAGACAAATTTCTGGAGTCGCTAGTGACTTACTACACTTTAGAAACTGCCGGCGCCTAAGAAAAGTAAATAAAATAACAAATCTCCCGTAAAAGTCTAACATGCCTCCCAAAAATAAGTCCGACACGTAAAACCAGTATATTCGCAATCCTCCCCTCTCATTACTAATATTAAATGTATTAACCCCTAGACCGACAACCCCCCACAACGCAATATGCCTATTTAAACTATTAACCCCTATATACGCCATCAAACCCACACCGCAAGTAATAACTAAATTATTAACCCCTAAATCTGCCAACCCCAACATCGCAAACTACCTATTAAAACTATTAACCCCTAATCCGCCATTAACCCACAACGCAATAAACCTAATCAAGTATTAACCCCTAAACTGCCATAGCCCACAACGCAATAAACCTAACCCCTAACCTAACCCCCCTTAACCTAACCCCCCCTAAATAAACAAAAATTACCTAATTTACAAAATACTAAAGTTACTATTAAATATGAAAAAATTTACACTATTTTTAAAATACAAATAAACTAAGTATAAATTAAAGGGGCAGTCTAATCAAAATTCAGGAGTGGACTGTCCCTTTAAGCAAGAATTACAGAAAAAAAATATCTAAGATTACAGAAAATAAAAAATAAAATTACAAAATTTTCAATAAATTACACCTAATCCCTATGAAAATAAAAAAGCCCCCCCAAAATAAAAACACCCCCTAATCTAATCAACTACCAGTAGCCCTTAAAAGGACTTTTTGCAGGGTATTGCCCCAAGATAATTAGCTCTTTTGCAAAAAAATACACACAGCCCCCCTACCAGTAAACCCCCTCCCACCAAAGCCCCCCCAAAAATACTAACACTAAAAACGCTAAACTACCCATTGCCCTGAAAAGGGCATTTGTTGGGCATTGCCCTTAAAAGGGCATTCATCTCTTTTGCTGCCCACCCTATCTAAATAAAATAAATCCCCCCAAAAACCCCTTAAAAAACCCTAAGTCTAACCCCCAAGTGGTCCTCACCTGTCCTGAAGTTCAGCATAGAAGGTCCTGTTCCAGGCGGTGAAGTCTTCTTCCAAGCGGCGACCTCTTCTTTCTTCTTCCAGGAACCAGCCGGCATGGAGCGGAGGGCGAAGTTGAAGACCGGCGACGCTGGAACTGAAGACCGGCGACTCTGGAACTGAAGACCGGCGACCGCGGAGCCATGGAGCGTGGAGGATCCTCTTCATACGATCTCTTTTTCAACATAGAAGTGAATTTAAAAGTGACTTAACATTACACACTATATCTGAAGCATGCAAGTTTAATTTTTACCTTCCTATCCCTTTAACTTTAAACCTTTGTATCTCAGCAACCAATGATGTTTTTTTCACCAACAAAAAACACGTAAGTTTGGTTGTTTCCTTCTTTAAAGGGACAGTATATGCCAGTTTTCATATAACTGCATGTAATAGACACTACTATAAAGAATAATATGCACAGATACTGATATCAAAATCCAGTATAAAATGGTTTACAAACTTACTTAGAAGCTCCCAGTTTAGCAAAGTTGAAAAGGTTGGCTGGAACACCCACTAAAAGTGGTTATATGGATAAAAAAAAGGCAGACACTCCCCCTCCCCCTTCTTTTGCATATGAAAAGACCCTTTACACAAACAGGAGCAAGCTGGAGTAGGTATCTGTCTGTATTCTTCTAAAACTTTGGGGCTTGGTTAGGAGTCTGAAAATCAAAGCAATGTTATTTAAAAATAAGCAAAACTATACATTTTTCTTTTTTTAAATAAAGCTGTATAGGCTATACAAATGGATCATCTACAAAACATTTATGCAAAGAAAAATCTAGTGTATAATGTCCCTTTATTTGTCTTCGTTCTCTTAGTATCTTTATTTGAAAAAGCAGGAAAGTAAAGCTTAGGAGCTGACCCATTTTTGGTTCAGAACCTGGGTAGCAGTGTTTAAATGTAGCCACCAATCAGCAAGTGCTAGCCAGGTGCTGAAACAAAAATGGGCTGGCTCCTAAGCTTACATTCTTGCTTTTTCAAATAATGATACCAAGAGAACGAAGACAAATTGATAATAGGAGTAAATTAGAAAGATGCTAAAATTGAATTATGAAAGTTTGATTTTAACTAGACTATCCCTTTATCATTGAACTATAACTGGAGAGTATTTCATGGAATTCAGCAACCTGATTATCACGCATGCTGCACAGTGACTGATTGTTAGGTAACTTATTTTTATCTGTCTTTAAGAAACCAACACCAACTACCATATTAAACCCTAGGCACAATGCACTGCAGCCTTCTCACAGCCTAGGGATAACAACAGCTTTGTATGGGAAAGTAAGATTACATTCTTGCTGCTTGGAAATTATACTACAAAATAATCCTTAAAGGGACAGTAAGTCATAATTAGACACTCATGATTCAGACAGAACATACAATTTTAAACAACTTTCCAATTTACTTATTTTATTTTATTTGCTTCCTTCTATTGATATCCCTAGCTGAAAGATTTATCTAGGTAAACTCAGGAGCAGCAAAGAACCTAGGTTCTAGCTGCTGATTGGTGGCTGCATGTATATACCGATTGCCATTGGCTCACCCATGTGCTCAGCTAGCTGCCAGTAGTGCATTGCTACTCCTTCAACAAATGATACAAAGAGAATGAAGCTAGCTTGATAATAGAAGTAAACTGGAACGTTGTATAAAATTGTATGTTCTACCTAAACCATACAAGAAAATGTTTGGGTTTCCTGTCCCTTTAATAATCTTCCCATAAGTTAGAATGATGCTTGAACTCTCGGTCACATACAGTAATGGTGCCTTTGTGACATTTGTAGACGTATGCACTGGGACTTGGTGTTTGGGTTTCCTGTCCCTTTAATAATCTTCCCATAACGATGCTTGAACTCTCGGTCACATACAGTAATGGTGCCTTTGTGACATTTGTAGACGTATGCACTGGGACTTGGTGTTTGGATGGTTTGAGAGCCTTGTGCAATTTCACATCACTGTGTGTTACTAACAATGCAAAACAAATATTTTCTCACGAACTTCCTTGCTCCGTACAATCAGACTGATGAGAAGTCACAGTATTTTGTCAGAGCTCCAACTAAAAAGACTACTCAGGTATTAATGCATCGTATGACTCAGATAGAACATTCTATTTTAAACAACTTTCCAATTTACATCTATTATCTAATCTGATTGGTTCTCTTGGCAATCCTTTTTTGAAAAACATACCTATGTATGTGGTGGCTGTACATATATGCTTCCTATCATGGGCTCACCTAGCTCCCAGTAGTGCATTGCTGCTACTTCAACAAAGGTTACCAAGAGAATGCAGCACATTTGATAGTAAATTGGAAACTTATTTAAAGGGACACTAAACCCAAAATGTTTCTTTCATGATTCAGATAAAGAACACAATTTTAAACAACATTCCAATTGATTTAATTTGCTTCATTCTTTAGATGTCCTTTGTTGAAGAAATAGCAATGCACATTGGTAAACCCGTAACTCAAGGCATCTATGTGCAGCAAACAATCAGTAGCTACTGAGCCTATCTAGATATGCTTTTCAGCAATGAATATAAAGAGAATGAAGCTAATTAGATAATAGAAGTAAACTAGAAAACTGTGTAAAATTGCATGCTCTGTCTAAATCATAAAAGAAAAATGTCCCTTTAATCTCATACCAGAGCAGGGTACACAATGCTACTCTCAGGTGTAAGCAATGGGGGAACAAGCCATTGTTCTAGATTTAGTAAGAAGTCAGAAATGTTTCAGAACAAACAAACAAACAAAAAACAGATATTACTTTGGAGGGCTGCCTCATGGTTTAGTGATTTAACATTGCAATAACCTGAGAGCCTGATTTAGCTGGCAAGGTTGTATAAATAGACACCAAAGTCAATATTAAACTTATTGAGATAGTGTGTTAACAAAATAAATAAATAACAATTTAGTTCTTTGTTAAAAATAGCTCCTTTCCATGAGAGCATACTGAGGTAGGCTTATGAGTGTGCACATAGCTTGAGTAGTGTGATGCAGCAGTGTTTGCAACAAACTTTACATTAGAAAAGTGCATTTGGCTTCAAATACAAATTTGTTAGATTTTTTTTTACCAAGTTGTCCAATAAACAAACTGCCATATACATTAATGGAGAAAACAGACAAAGAATTAATAATTCATTTGTATGTTTGTGCCATTTGGCTCCAAATATAGGTTGGGGGAGCAATATTGTTTGTAATGATGTACAGGGGACTGACCATTCATGTGTCCCTCTCCCCTGTCCAGTCCTCACATTGTAACACTAATGATTGATGTTAGAGACAACCAGTAAGGCACTAAATGTTGGATTTTAGTCCTACAGGTTTGTCCAATAAAAAAAAAACCTTGCATAGGGAGGTGGGAAACTAGGGACTTTGATTAGAGCTATTGCAATGGGCATTTGTGTGAATTCTGTGCCTCGGTGAGCTAGTCAGTGACTCAAATTCAATCAGCTTGCTGTATGTTCTGTTGGCATTGAAACATAGGTTCTTTAAAACGTTCAAATCCTATAAGGTAAGTTTTTGTTTTTGTTTTAATTGCTTGTATATATTTGCAGTTTCCATTTAAAATAATTGTTAAGGATCTGAATCAAATATTCGGCCAAAATTAATGTCCACATGAACGAAATTCAGACAAACTTAAACGGCTAGATTATCAGTGGAGCACTAGATGTAAGATGTTTGCTCTAGTCTGGTTGAAATTAAACTGTTTTTGCTCAAGGGGTAACCCGATGAGAGCAAAAATCCGAAGTTAGAATATCGCATGCGCATTCACCTATTCCCCTATAGAAGTCAACAGAGAAAACAAAGTGGAACCCCCCCCTCTCACACATATACGGCTGCATATTCTCATTTGCCCTAACCCAACATGAAAATATGAATATTTCACATTCCACATTCCAATATTCTGCACATAACAGAATATGTTCTATGTATTCATAAATAAATATTTCTACATATATCTAATTGTATTTTGGTACAATATATATTTATACCTATATATAGATGATTATATAGGAATAGATATATACAGATTTATATAGGAATATATATTTATAAATACATAGAACATATTCTGCTATGTGCAGAACATTGGAATGTATAATATTTACAGTATATTTATAGTTAAAACCTTTATTAAAAATAAATATTGCATAAATATGATATTACATGTTTTTATCTAATTAACAGCAAAGGGCTCCAATGCAATTCTATACAGTATATTAATACATATGTATTTATGTGTTTATATGTATATATATATGTCAGTAAATACATGGGTACACATATAAATACATATATACACATATACACATATAAATACATATATACACATATAAATACATATATACACATATAAATACATATATACACATATACATACATATATACACATATAAATACATATATACACACATACACATATAAATACATATATACACATATAAATACATATATACACATATACACATATAAATACATATATACACATATAAATACATATATACACACATACACATATAAATACATATATACACATATACACATATAAATACATATATACACACATAAATACATATATACACATATACACATATAAATACATATATACACATATAAATACATATATACACACATACACATATAAATACATATATACGCATATAAATACATATATACACATATAAATACATATATACACACATACACATATAAATACATATATACACATATAAATACATATATACACATATAAATACATATATACACACATACACATATAAATACATATATACACATGTACACATATAAATACATATATACACACATAAATACATATATACACATATACACATATAAATACATATATACACATATAAATACATATATACACACATACACATATAAATACATATATACACATATAAATACATATATACACACATACACATATAAATACATATATACACATATAAATACATATGTAGACACACATATATATTCATCTTTAGACATGTACAGTATATTTATGTATCTCTATGTTAAAGCCCTTTGCCTGCCTTTTTTTTCTAACACCTGAGATCTTCTATCTTTGAGCCTTTATAACTTTTGTGTGCAACATTTTTTTTTAATAATTCTAATTAGGTAGTGTTATTATGAGTGTAACTGTACTTTGTAATGTATTTTTTTATGTGTTTTTTGACACTTTTAGTTTCGTGAAACAGTTAACCAGAGCTCTGAAGTTGCGGTAATCATTTTAGTGTAAATCACGATTGCACTCACACAATCGCGTTTACTTTCAACTCGTAATACAAGCGATATACCCCTTATCGCTTGGGCGCAATTAAAAAAAAAAGAAAAAATCCTTCAGATTACCATTGCAAACGAGCGCTCCTGTGCACTCATGTGCAACCCTGCCCGCACAGAGCAAATCACATGCGGGCAGGGGCTGTCATAGGTTGAGAACAGGGTAGGAAAGCAGCCTTCTGATTACCACTGCTTGATCAATCCTGACTGTAGCATCGCTTGTGCGAACCTACAGCTGAAGGGGAGAGATCGACTTGATAAATCGAGCCCATAGTGCTTAGGGCAATTGTACACTACTAAGCCTAGCTCAGTAAAACAAAAAAGAAGGAAGAGGTAAAATATGAAGGATGAGGTAAATTTGTTAATTAAAGTAATAAAATCATGAAACAGCATGCAGTGCCACTCCTGGGTTACCTTCATACTGCCAAGCACTACCACCATTCTGCCCACAAGTTGTTCGTTCCTGGTAGAGCGCTTCTCTCTTTGTATGCAAATATATACAAGGTCACATGACCCCTAATTTGAAGAATTATGCTTTGAAAACTTTGATTTGCATTAGAAATGAATCATATTTTAACCCAACTAATTTTGATGAGAATTAAAATCACACACGGACTGCAATAAAGACTGTGGTGCATTATGGCTTGTTTTAGGTGTCAGGTTAAGAGATAATGCTTGGAAATATGATTATGAAAGCATCAGTGAGTTGCACTCCCTTCTGGTAACCAAAGGGTTAGCACAAAAGGGAAATGGTATATGTGTCCTGCAGATTTCTATAGCAGATATGAGGTTAACGTTACTTTGTATCAGTGGCAAAATTGTAACTTAAATGTTGCAAGTTGTCTTGACAGTGGCTTTTTCATAAGTTCAGATGAAGACACTGCTTCTTCAGATGTGATTTGTAACACATCTCTAATGCTACACATACAAAGCTATTGTTTCTAAACTTCATTTTTACATTTCCTGATGCACAAAACATAATATTTCAGTGTTACAGACCACAAATGTTGGTGTTGTTCACAATATCTCTTAAAGACCATTATCTGGGTGCCATCTAGTGGCCAGCATAGGAGCTGCATGCCAAAATCATTCAAATGGGGATTTATAAAATTCATAACTCTGTAATCTTTGTGGATATGAAGGAGAAAGCTCTTATAAAATGGGTAACAAAAATCCATTCTGAGGAGTGTGGCCTGATATTTTAGTCCCTTTCTCTGCATCACACCTTTCACAACCTTATTCTTTGCCAGGGTTCTTTGTGGGTCTCTGGTTCTGTTGTATTTTTATTTGCAGGTTCTGTGACATCCTGCAGTTGTGTGCACAGTTCCTGTTGTGTGTGTTGGTGTTAATGGCCCTGTTGACAGGGGACTATTGTTAGTCATTTGGTTCCCATCATTAAGTCTGCAGTGCATATGTTTTTTTCTGATTCCTGCTGTCTGTGGGATGCTGTTGAGATCCATTCCATGAGTGTTTTTTTTTTTTTACCAAGTAAAGTTAGGGATGAAGCCTTGTCCCTTTAAATTAAAAATGTACTCAGGCAAGCAACTGTGAATATTTTTCAATATATTTAAAGCTGTTGCCGGAAAACCCTTTCATAATAGTCTGGGCACTCTCTCTCCTACCCTCCACTTGGAGGTTGATTTCTGCTGCTGCCTTTTCTTTACATAGCGTTATATAACCAGTACTGCAGTATTGACATTTGTACAGGCAAAGGCAGCTATGTCATACAACAAAGTAAAAGTAAGGGAGCTATTTGTAAACAATGTAATACATTGCAGCATGTAAAATACATTTTTGAGAACATATTAAATGGGAGAAGAGCTTACACTACAATGTAATGTACAATGTGAGTGATGCTCGGGTGTCAGACCGCACGTGGGTTTACAAAAAAAAAGGTTACTGCAAACATAAGATGTTGGAAGTGGAGCTGTCACACACAAATGTAATCAGCCATGGGCTATTGGTTCAGGGTCACCATTCCGCCCTTTTATATTTAGATATCAATAAAAATAAATTATATCTAGGACTTGTGTGCGTGTTTGTTTAGTGTGTTAAAGGATTTTGCAATTTTAAAGAACTTTCCAATTTACTTTTATTTTCTAATTAGCTTTGTTCTCTTTGTATCCTTTGTTAAAATGTATACTTAGGTAGACCCATAAGCAGCAATGCACTACTAGTAGCTAGCTTCTAATTTGTGGCTGCACATATATACCTCTTGTCATTGGCTCACCTGATGTGTTCACTGTTCAGCTAGCTCCCAGTAGTGCATTGCTGCTCCTTCAACAAGGGATACCAAAAGATTGAAGCAAATTAGGTAACAGAAGTAAATTGAAAAGTTGGTTTAAACTGTGTGATCTAAATTGTGAAATAAACATTGTGGGTTTCATGCCCCTTTAAATTAGAAAATGAATAAATAAGTTTAACTCCTCATGAACTCATCTACACACCCAGAATAATCCGTTACACAAAACTTGCTGACACTCCAGGCTCTTTAGATTTATAATATGATGTAAAGTGACAGTCCAATGCAAAACTTACAACCTCTAAGTCATTAGAGCATGTCATTGTTTCAGTACTGACCCTAACTATGTGTTTAACCCCAGCAAAGGGGTTAAACAAATAAGCCAAGTGCCTCTCAAGAGCTGTAAGTCTTACAACTATAAATCAGAAAACAGCAGGAGAGTGATTCTACTTCTGACCAGCCAAACTATTGTGCTTGAGGTCTGTACTACTTGTGGTTCTCAGATAGGATACACTCCATCATAGGAACCAAACATAAGTAATCATGAGAGAAACGCTCAACCAAGAATGAACAAATCCTCAATGGCTTGTTCTCTGTTTGTCACCACCTGGGGAAGATTATTTTATTAGCCCAATTGTGCTTTTCACAGAGAAGAACTGTATATCAGTCTGATCCTCACTAAATCAATCCAGCCCTGAAATAACTGGCAGTTCTCTTCCGAATTATGAAAATGGCAACCATAGATGCTCACTTCTAATACTCATAGCCTTATCATTAAAAATACAACAATATCATTCTAAGCATATTGGGCAGGAAGTCCATGTCTGATTTCCCCCATCACCCTTAGGGAGACTTCCCCTCAGGTATTTTTGTATACATTTTTAAATAATGACATTTGGGAAGTCTCCTCAAAGGGACACTGAACCCAATTTTTTTTCTTTCATGATTCAGATAGAGCATGACATTTTAAGCAACTTCTAATTTACTATTATCCATTTTTTTCATTCTCTTGGTATCTTTATAAGCAATTTGGGTTCAGTGTCCCTTTAAGGGTGATGGGAAAACCAGACATGGACTCCCTGCCTAATTAAATGGATATAGCTGCACCTCACTGATGAGAAGACACAGAAGGGTGAAATGATCATCTGTGGTAACCATACTCCTCCTAAGAAAAGTATCGCCTGGTATTTCAAGGCTGGACTGATCTTGTTAGACAGGATAAGATCTACTGATCTACTTCAGGAAAGTTTTCCTCTGTGAAACACAATTGGGCAAAAAGAAGCTGCTCCCAGGTGGTAACCGAGACATAGAACAAGCCACTGAGCTGTTGTTCGTTCCTAGTTGAGCGCTTATCTTATAGTATGTATATTGCTAGAGTCAATGACACTTAAATAGCGTGTTATAACAAATTAGAACATGACATTTTCTTCATTGAAATGTCTCTTTATAGTGCAAATAGCACAAACAAAATGATTCATTCTTGCAACCATTGGAGTGTAACACACTAAACTGACAATGAACAATAACCTAGTTTATCAGGCTAGCGCCACTCAGGGGACAGTTTCTTTTAGAGTCAGTGAGATGCAGTGAGGCTGAAGCATAAGTTTGGAGTTTGTTGCTTTCTCTTGTTCAGAGGAGCATTGCCTGGAATTTTGGGGCTTGACGGTCTTTGTGGCAGGATCAGACTGATATCCTATAGGGTATATGAAAAGCATAGGAAGCTAAAAGAGACTGCACCCTGAGTGGCACTGGCCTGAAGAACAAGAAATCTTGAAGTTTTTATTTTTTTGTGTATACAAATGACCCTGGGATGTCCCTAATGTAAGAAGGGAAATCAAACATAGACTCTTTGTTCACATGGTCTAGTGAAATGCTCCTGTGCC
The DNA here is from genome assembly GCF_027579735.1 of Bombina bombina. NCBI lineage: Eukaryota > Metazoa > Chordata > Amphibia > Anura > Bombinatoridae > Bombina > Bombina bombina. The sequence continues at coordinate 27,026,853 of NC_069506.1, read as the reverse complement.
TTTTTGTTGCGAGAGAGGTTGAAACGTATGTTTAGGTATTGTGCAATATTTGGAACTAGACTGATAAGCTACCGCATAATTCCTTGCTGAGATAATTATAGCAGTTTAAAATATTTAATATAATGGGCATTTATCAAACATCAGGATCTTGTCTGCCTGACATCACAGCATTTTTTATCAATGCACAAGTGACCGATCGTGCGCAAGCAGTGGCTGTCAATCACCTGGGTCAAACTAGTCTGGGGTGATTGTGAACCTCTAGCTCAGAGCTGGCATTTAGGTTAGGAAACAGCAGTCTGATGACTGCTGCTTCTTAAAAGGGCAGAATACACCAATTTTCATATAACTGCATGTAACAGACACTACTATAAAGAAGAATATGCAGAGATACTGAAAAATCCAGTACAAACCTTTTATAAAACTTACTGAAAAGCTCCCAGTTTAGCACTCTTGATGAGCTTAGGCTTGGACACCCAGTGAAAGGGACTGAGAAAGCAGGAAGAGTAGACCCTCCCCGGTGTCATGTGACTCGTTAGTGTTACAAGGTCTCAGGTGTGAATGGGGAGCAGGTGTTGTAAAATTTGGTCTTATCGCTCTCACACTCTCTCATACTGGTCACTGGAAGTTCAACATGGCACCTCATGGCAAAGAACGCTCTGAGGATCTGAAAAAAAGAATTGTCGCTCTACATAAAGATGGCCTAAGCTATAAGAAGATTGCCAAGACCCTGAAACTGAGCTGCAGCACGGTGGACAAGACCATACAGCAGTTTCACAGGACAGGTTCCACCCAAAACAGGCCTTGCCAAGGTCGACCAAAGAAGTTCAGTGCACATGCTCAGCGTCATATCCAGAGGTTGTCTTTGGGAAATAGACATATGAATGCTGTCAGCATTGCTGCAAAGGTTCAAGGGGTGAGGGGTCAGCCTGTCAGTGCTCAGACCATACGCCGCACACTGCATCAAATTGGTCGTCCCAGAAGGAAGCCTCTTCTAAATATGATGCACAAGAAAGCCTGCAAAAAGTTTGCTGAAGAGAAGCAGGCTAAGGTTATGGATTACTAGAACCATGTCCTGTGGTCCGATGAGACCAAGATAAACTTATTTGGTTCAGATGGTGTCAAGCGTGTGGCGCGGCAATCAGTTAAGGAGTACAAAGACAAGTGTCTTGCCTACAGTCAAGCATGGTGGTGGGAGTGTCATGGTCTGGGCCTGCGTGAGTGCTGCCGGCACTGGGGAGCTACAGTTCATTGAGGGAACTGTGAATGCCAACATGTACTGTGACATACTGAAGCAGAGCATGATCCCCTCCTGTTTGGAGACTGGGCCGCAGGGCAGTATTCCAACATGATAATAACCCCAAACACACCTCCAAGACGACCACTGCCTTGTAAAGGAAGCTAAGGGTAAAGGTGATGGACTGGCCAAGCATTTCTCCAGACCTAAACCCTATTGAGCATCTGTGGGGTATCCTCAAACTGAATGTGGGGGAGGGCAAGATCTCTAACATCCACCAGCTCCGTGATGTTGTCATGGAGGAGTGGAAGAGGACTCCAGTGGCAACCTGTGAAGCTCTGGTGAACTCTATACCCAAGAGGGTTAAGGAAGTGCTGGAAAATAATGTTGGCCACACAAAATATTGACAATTTGGGCCCAATTTGGACATTTCCACTTAGGGGTGTACTCACTTTTGTTGACAAGGGTTTAGACATTAATGGCTGTGTGTTGAGTTATTTTGAGGGGACAGCAAATTTACACTGTTATACAGGCTGTACACTCACTACTTTACATTGTAGCAAAGTATCATTTCTTCAGTGTTGTCACATGAAAAGATACAATAAAATATTTACAAAAATGTGAGGGGTTTGTAGGATACTGTATACATTGTTACAAAAACACTCCCAGATCGGCTGTATAAAAAGATTATCTACAAAACATTTAGACAAAGAAAAATCTAGTGTACAATGTCTCTAACTATTGGCTGCAGGCTTGCTCAAGCCAGCATTCACTGAACGAGCTCCAAAGAGAGTCCAATATATTTATGTTTTATTTTATGATGTTAATCTAATTAAAAGATTAAAACAGTTGATACTTTCACCCAGCAGAGGGCACTAGTCACAGTTCTCAATATAGAAATGTTTTTAACGCTAACTTTGACAGTCTAATCGGATCAATCACTTGTTCTCATTAATTAGAGCATTTTATTTGAGCACTAGTGTCTTTTGTAACATATGTAACATCTGAAAATGGGTTAAACACATAGCTAAAGTCCTGCGCAGGATCTGCAACACACTGCAAGTCATGAGAAAGTCATGGCCAGAGACTGGTAGCTGCTACATACATAATATGCTGAATGTAATTGGCTCACTGGCCATGCCCTACTCATAAATTGTAACAATCTGGACTGTCTAGAGTTTGCATAAGTTTATACCATACCTTAACAATCATTCATCCATAAAATAATATAAAACAAATATAATTTTATATTTGTAATATCAGTAAATGCAGCACAGTTTACCTTGTCAGAATTTTGTTCTCACCCCAGCACCCATTAGTGGAAAACTGTTCATTAGCGGATTTGTACTTCTGGCAGCTACAAATAGAGATGAAAGATTAATTAGCCTCGTTAGCTTTGCTGTTCTGCATTAATACATATGATATTTCCACTGAGATTTCATATATCACTATGCTGTGTGGGTAGCTGCAAGATATTGCATCAGCTGATGTGCCAGAGAGACAGGACTAAAATTAGGGCCTTGCTAAATCGACCAATTAGAAGACTCTGGGCATATTTGGGAAGGACTGTTAAAGTAGCTTAATTTGTTTTATATAAATAAAAAACTAACTTTAGTCTTCCAATCAATAAGATTTTCTTGAGAGGAAAAAAAAATATATTCAGTTTTTGGATGAATTTTCTAGGGCATTTTATCTTATCAGAGGTTCTACAATTTGACTAAGTGAATTGACATAAAAGTATTAAACAAAATGCTGTTCTGTGTTTGAGCATCTTATTGTTGCGCCATTCAAAAGGGTTAAACACAAACACCTAGATTACGAGTTTTGCGGTAACAGGGGTGCGGTGCTAACGAGCAGTTTTCCCTCACCGCTCACTTGCAGACAACGCTGGTATTACGGGTTTTTAGAAACCCAGCGTTAGCTGCAGAAAAGTTAGCAGAGAGCAAAATTTTGCTACACATCTCACCTCAATACCAGCACTGCTTACGGTATCGGTGAACTGGCAAAACGTGCTCGTGCACGATTTCCCCATAGGAATCAATGGGGGAGAGCCGGCAGAAAAAAACCTAACACCTGCAAAAAAGCAGCATTCAGCATCTAATGCAGCCCCATTGATTCCTATGGGGAAATACATTTTATGTCTACACCTAACACCCTAACATGAACCCCAAGTCTAAACACCCCTAATATTACACTTATTAACCCCTAATCTGCTGCCCCAACATCGCCGACACCTGCATTATATTATTAACCCCTAATCTGCCTCTCCGGACACCACTGCCACCTACATTATACTTATTAACCCCTAATCTGCCGCCCCAATGTCGCTGCCACCTACCTACACTTATTAACCCCTAATCTGCCGCCCCCAACGTCGCCGCAACTATATTAAAGTTCTTAACCCCTAAACCTAAGTCTAACCCTAACCCCTCCTAACTTAAATATAATTTAAATAAATCTAAATAAAATAACTACAATTAACTAAATTATTCCTATTTAAAATTAAATACTTACCTATAAAATAAACCCTAAGATAGCTACAATATAACTAATAGCTACATTGTAGCTATCTTAGGGTTTATATTTATTTTACAGGCAAGTTTGTATTTATTTTAACTAGGTACAATAGTTATTAAATAGTTATTAACTATTTAATAACTACCTAGTTAAAATAAAGACAAATTTACCTGTAAAATAAAACCTAACCTAAGTTACAATTACACCACTACACTATAATTAAATTAATTCCCTAAACTAAATACAATTAAATGCAATTATATACAATTATCTATAGTATGAAAAAACACACTAAATTACAGAAAATAATAAAATAATTACAACTAATTACACCTAATCTAATCCCCCTAATAAAATAAAAAAGCCCCCCCAAATAATAAAAAGCCCTACCCTATACTAAATTACAAATAGCCCTTAAAAGGGCCTTTTGCGGTGCATTGCCCCAAAGTAATCAGCTCTTTTACCTGTAAAAAAAGTACAATACCCCCCCAACATTAAAACCCACCACCCACACACCCAACCCTTCTCTAAAACCCACCCAATACCCCCTTAATAAAACCTAACACTAACCCCTTGAAGATCACCCTACCTTGAGAAGTCTTCACCCAACCGGGCCGAAGTCCTCAATGAAGCCGGGCGAAGTGGTCCTCCAGATGGGCAGAAGTCTTCATCCAACCTGAGAAGATGAGGTCCTCCAGAGGGGCAGAAGTCTTCATCCAGGCGGCATCTTCTATCTTCATCCATCCGGCGCGGAGCAGCTCCATATTCAAGACATCCGATGCGGAGCATCCTCTTCAAACGATGGCCAACTGAAGAATGAAGGTTCCTTTAAATGACGCCATCCAAGATGGCATCCCTTCAATTCCGATTGGCTGATAGAATTCTATCAGCCAATCGGAATTAAGGTAGAAAAAATCCTATTGGGTGATGCAATCAGCCAATAGGATTGAGCTTGCATTCTATTGGCTGATCCAAGCGAGCTCAATGTAATTATTAGTTATATTGCAGCTATCTTAGGGTTTATTTTACAGGTAAGTATTTAGTTTTAAATAGGAATAATTTAGCTAATTATAGTAATTTTATTTAGATTTATTAAAATTATATTTCAGTTATGGGGTGTTAGGTTTAGGGTTAGACTTAGGTTCAGGGGTTAATAACTTTATTATAGTGGTGGCAACGTTGGGGGTGGCAGATTAGGGGTTAATAAATGTAGGTAGGTGTCGGCGATGTTAGGTCAGGCAGATTAGGGGTTAATAATATTTAACTAGTGTTTGCGATGCAGGAGTGCGGTGGTTTAGGGGTTAATATATGTATTATAGTGGCAGTGATGTCTGAGCGGCAGATTAGGGGTTAATTATTTTTTTTTTAGTGTTTGCGATGTGGGGGGGGCCTCGGTTTAGGGGTTAATAGGTAGTTTATGGGTGTTAGTGTACTTTTTAGCACTTTAGTTAAGAGTTTTATGCTAAGGGCTAAAACTCTTAACTACTGACTTTTAAATGCGGTAGCAGTTTGACAGGAGAGGCTGTACCGCTCACTTTTTGGAAGACTCGTAATATCGGCGTTATGCAAGTCCCATTGAAAATATAGGATACGCAATTGACGTAAGTGGATTTGCGGTATTTTCGAGTCTGACCAAAAAAGTGAGCGGTGAGCCTGTCATTTCAAGACTTGTAATACCAGCGGGCGTTAAAAAGCAGCGTTGGGACCTCTCAACGCTGCTTTTTAGGGCTATCGCACAACTCGTAATCTAGCCGAATGTTAGTACCAGAGCAGCAATGCACTACTGGGAGCTAGCTAAACATAGCTGGTGAGTCAATGACAAGAGACATATGTGTGCAGCCAACTCTAAGTAGTGCATTGCTGCTCCTGAGCCTACCTAGATATGCTTTTCAACAAAAGATGCTAAGAGAATAAAATTAAATTGATACTAGATTTAAATTAAAGGGACAGTAAAGTCAAAATTAAACTTTCATGATTTGGATAGAACATGCAATTTTTTAACAACGTTGCAATTTATTTCTGTTTTCAAATTTGCTTTGTTCTCTTGGTATTTTTTGTTGAAGAGTAAAACTAGGTAAGCTCATAAGAACTCAGGAGTGTGCATGTGTCTTTAGTATTCTATAGCAGCAGTGTTTTGTAACATTATTTGTAGTTTTGTTATACAATGTTGCAAAACACTGCTGCCATAGATTATTAAAGACACGTGCACACTCCTGAGCTGTTATGAGCCTACATCAGTGGCGACTCTAGGAACAATTTATAGGGGGGGGGGGGCACATAAGATACCACAGTCAAAACTGGGGGGGGGGGGCACTAATAATTTTCACCACTAAATAATACCACTGAAAATAAACTAAATAAAAATATATAAATAAGATTTGAAAATACCAGAGTAATGCGGTATGCAATGATACCTTTTTATTGTACTAACCTAATACTTAAAAGACAAGCTAATTCAAAATACACACACAGACACATAAATACATACACACATACATACACACACAGTTACACACACATACATACACACATGCATATACACACACATACACACATATACACACACAGACACCTACACATACATACACATACATACACACACATACATACACAAATACACACACACACACACACATACATATATACTTACATACACAACCATACACCTCCATACATACAGTTATACACACACAGTTACACACATTATACATACATACACACAAATACAGTACATACACAAAAATACATACACACTCACACACACACATATATACTTACATACACAACCATACACCTCCATACATACAGTTATACACACACAGTTACACACATTATACATACATACATAAATACACATACATACACACAAATACAGTACATACACAAAAATACATACACACACAGACACATAAATACACACACACACATAGTTAAACAAACATGCATTCACACACACCGATACATACACACACACACAGAAACACACATAAATACATACATACATACATACATACACAAATACACACACATACATACACACACACATATTTTTCTGATTCAGATAAAGCAAAGATTTTTTAAATTTACTTTTGGTGTCAATTTACTTTGTACTCTTGGTATCCATTGTTGAAAGACAGGTGGCCATATAGTGCTCCAGACACATGCACACTCCTCAGCCTGCCTACCTGCTATACAGCTGAGCACCATGAAGAAGAAAACTGAATCTTAATATGAAGAACTTTGCGTATACTATGCAATGATACATGCATAGCTGGATTATGTTTTCTTCCTCCTCATCTGGGGTTCCCCTATCTAGATGTTGCCTGCCACAGTGCTCTGTAGTGATGCAGCCAATGCCAGATTAAGGGCTTCATGGGCCTGGAGCTGATGATTTTGGTGGGCCTATTTTTGGAATCGCATTAAACACACACAGAAAGAGACACACTGATACACAAAGATATACAGACACATACACACAGATGCACATATACAGAGAGAAAGACACACTGACATAGACACACAGAAACACAGTGACACACACAGGCACATACATACACAGACAGACACACAGAGACACAGACATATACACATACACGCACATACAAAGAGACAGACACACTGACACACAGAAACACACACACAGATACAGATACACACAGACTCACACACATACAAAGAGACAGACACACTGACACACAGAAACATACACACAGATACAGAGACACAATGATACACACAGACACACACATAAAGAGAGACAGACATATTGACACACATACAGATACGGAGTGTTTTGGGTGACAGGAAACTAAATAATTACTTATGTCTCTGTACAGACATATGTATACAAAGAAAGCGGGTCTCAAGCGAAATTTGAAATCCAATGCACCTTTATTGTGAGCAAAATAGAAAGTAAAATAATAGGACATAAAAACTACATGTAGACTAAGTGGTCAGACGCGTTTCGGCTCACGCCTTCATCTGTGACCTGTACATTATACTCTGCTAAGCATGTATATACCCTAAAGGTATTGCTGATTGGTTAATTGGTGTACAGAACAATCAGTTAATTACGGTTGAGAGAACACCCTCTTAAAATTTAACCCCTTGAAAAATGCATATAACAGAAAATGCATGTTGTAAACAAACAGATTATCAAATGTTAAAAGCTTATGTGCAACAGAGACTAATAGTAATGAAACACAATACAATAATACACACTACAATGATAGTAAAGGCTGCTGAAAAATGTATATGTACAGACGTGCCTGCTAAAAACATCGCTCAGACATGTAAAATTTAATTTCACTAATCAAATGTTATATTTAATCAATATTAATTAATTTTACCTTTAATTTTTATTTAAATTTTATTTAATTTTTATTTAATTTTTGTTATGTTGATTGCAGGCTCTCAACGTGTGAACTTATAATAGTGAGCTCAAAAAGGAAAAGAAAAGAGGAAAAAGAGAATAAAAATAGAAATAGAATTTGACTGGGGGGAAAGGTTTCCTGGACTATTAACATATTTTGTCACATAAATTTAAGGACATTTTTAACTGTAAAAGTTGTCACTTGAACCATCGTCCCTTTGCCAAATCAAAGCTCTTCTTAATCAAAAAACTTTATCACTAAATCTTAGGCTTTATACCACATTGAGAGAACTGCAAAAAGCCATAGATTCTCATAGCAAGTGTTTTTCAGCAGTGATGGGTCTAGAACATATATTATATGTACTATAGTATTGAGCTTATATAGAGGTTTTAATATTTATGTGCCCCTAATGACCCCTATTATAGCAAACCCCACTCTAATCACCAACCCTCCCCGGAGGGAAAGTGTGATAATAAAGTAAGATACTTAAAGACACGGAATTATCTCCTATGGTGTCCATAGCGCCTAGATGAACTAAGTACTAAGGGTCCAGATAGCGTGGGTACCTCTTAATTCTTCCTACCAGGATATCCACTCTGTTGGGTGGTTCCATAAGCCCTGCTCTAACATTGTATTATGATAAATCTGTACTACCAGGGTGATTTTAAGTTCCTATTTCCAGACATTTATGATGTCTGAATCAATATTGAAGCCAAGTGGTACTCTTGTTCTCAGAACAAAAATCCAAAACGCTTCTCTCTTGGAGAGGATCTCATCCAGATTTCCCCCCCTTTGGGGGCGACGAATTTGTTCTATCACAAGCCACTTGAATGTGTTCACTTTACAGTCATGTTTGACTATAAAGTGCTCTGCCAGTGCTGAACATGGAGAGATATTAGAGATATCATTAAGATGTTCTCTAATCCTTTCACGGGCTTCCCTTGTAGTCTTACCCACATATTGAAGATTACATGAGTGACATCTGACTAAATAAACAACATATTTGTTCCTACAATTTGAAAAATGTTCCAAATTGTAAATTCTTTGGGTGACGCAGGATTGGAAATGTTTAGAGACCTCAGCATGACCACAGGCTTTACAGTTGGTTTTCCCACATTTGAAGTGACCATGGGTCGCCAGCCAGTTGCCTTGCTTGGTCTGAGAGCGGATCATGCTGGGTGACAAACAATTTCCCAAAGTTTGATTGCGTCTTGAGACGAAACGAAAACCCCTTTTAATAATAGGGTTTAAAGAAGCGTCTCCCATAAGCATAGGCAAGTTCTGTTTAATAATCTTGATTATCTGATCATATTGTCTACTGTACCTAGTGCTGAAGATAATCTTTTCTTCTTGTTTAGTTTGACTATTTGGCCTAGATTTGAATCTGTCCCTTAGTAGAGAAGACCTATCCAAAGCTTGTACCTGTGTTAGAGCTTTATCTATCACTGGCATTGTGTACCCGCGTTCAAGAAATTTCTGTGTTAACATGGTACTCTCTGACAAAAAAGTTTCTTTATTAGAACAGTTACGTTTTAACCTGATCATTTCACCCTTTATCATACCAAATCCAGTGCTTTTGGGATGCAAGCTCTTTGCATGCAGCAAAGCATTGGACTTGATGGGTTTGGAGTACAGTTCAGTAGAGATGGTATTGCTACAAACATCACCTATCAATGTTAGATCAAGATAGGGAATCTTGTACAGACATACACAGACTGACACATACATAAACGCACTCACACACAGATATAAGCATAGAGATACACACACTGAGACACTGACACACACACACATACAAACACAGAGACACAAAACTCATATAGAGGCAAAGACACACACATACAGAGAGACAGACATACTGACACACACAGATACAGAGTATTTTGGGTGACAGGACACAGACTGACACATACATACAAATATATATGCATAGAGATACACACATGCAGACACAGAAACTCATATAGAGCCACAGGCACACAGACGCTGACACAACAGAGACACTGGAAAATATTACAGAAAGGCAATGCACTTTTTAATAAAGATGGGTGCTATAACTTGAAATGACAAAACCATGAGAAACTGCACTAAGTGCTGCTGAGACCCTGCAGCTCCTGAAAGTTCATTGATGACCCCATCATCTCTGAATATCCATGACAAGCCGACACTCATCTGAGACACTCATCTCAGACGTACAGCAGGATGCCTTTCTGCTTCCACTTGTTGCTTTGCGTGTATTCTTTCTGCAGCTCTGCTTTATTTCATTTCAGCAGAGTCTGTACAAGCAAGAGAGGAGATAAAGCAGCTTCACATGATCGCTGCATTTCTGGATAGCAGCAGAGAAAAGAACACACAATGTTGTAAAAGCCTCAGGTATTAACAAAGAAATAAATACAATATTGTACATCTAGAGGCCTAAAGCTAGCCCTGCCTACCAGAAGGCCTCACTGTACTTATATGACATTCCCCTGCCATAATGTTTTTTCCGGTATTGCTGACAAGGTGGCAGAAGTGACAAAACTCCAAGTTATTGAGTGTTGTAACTTCTGCCACCTTGTCAGACATACTGGAAAAAACATGACAGGGGAATGGGCAGCAGCCAGCATTTTACAGATTCTCTAAGGAGACCGTCACCGAGCTAATGTTTTTTTTTTTGTCTGAGTGACCGGGCGTGGAGTCTGTTACAGAGTGAGCCGTCAGCAGTTATGATAGAGGATTCAGGGGAATGTACAGATTCTATAAGGAGACCGTCACCAAGCTAATGTGTTTTTTTGTCTGATCATGGAGTGAGCTGTGTGTCCTAGTAAGTAACCCTGTTGTTGTGTGACTTACCCCTTTCTTTGCTGCCTGCTGGCTGGTCCTGCTCCTTCCCGCGCTCTCAAGCTCGACCTGCATAGTGCCTGGCTGGCTCCTCCCTCTTCCTCCCCAGTCTCCGCTCATGTGTTCCTTGTGCTATGTAGGAATGTGACCGGCTGGCTGGAACTGGAGGAGGCTAGCATAGCAGCATGGGGTATATGGGAGTTCTTCAGACTGAACACGGGGAAGCGCGCTGCTCATATTACTACTCAGTCAGTCAGTCTAAGAATAAAATACACTGGCCCAAATACTCAATAAAACAATAAAAAAAAAATATATCCATTGACCCATTCACAAACTTCACACAAGCACCGTGGCTGGCGGGGTAAAGAATATTCAAAGAGGGGCAATTGCCCCTCTTGTCCCCCTGTAGCAACGTCATTGGTCTACATCAGGGGTGTCCAAACTTTGCTCTCCAGAGGTTTTGGAACTACATTTCCCATGATGCTCAGCTAGATAAAATGCTGGCTGAGCATCATCGGAAATGTAGTCTCAAAACCTCTGGAGAGCAAAGTTTGGACACCCCTGGTCTACATAGATACCAAGAGAACAAAGCAAATTTGAAAACAGAAGTTAATTGGAAAGTTGTTTAAAATTGCATGCTCTATCTGAATCATGGGAGTTTAATTTTGACTTTAGTGTTCCTTTAAATCTAATTTACAAATACAATAAAACTTTTCTTACACTAAAACTGGAAATCAATAACAATGTATTGGAATTATGCATTTTCTCTGACTTTTCAAATAAGCTTTTTTATGGGGAGTTTTATGCACACTACATGGAGTAAAATACACAACTCCAACTGTCCCGTATTCTGCAGGACTCCCACAGGTGTTGAGCTCTGTCTCTCTTCCCTCTCACAGGGTCCTATTTATGAAAGGCCTGTCGGACATGATCCGACATTGCGGATCATGTCCGACAGACCTCGCTGAATGGGGAGAGCAATACGTTCTCTGCATTCAGCATTGCACCAGCAGCTCTTGTGAACTGCTGGTCCAACGCCGCTAGCAGGGGTATGTCAATCAACTCGATCGTATTCGATCAGGTTGAATTGCGGCGATCTCTGTCTGCCTCCTCAGAGCAGGCGGACAGGTTATGGAGCAGCAGTCTTTAGACCGCTGCTTCATAACTGGTGTTTCACACAGGTCCTCAAGCTCCATACAGAGATTGATAGATAGGCCCCACAGTCTCAAGGTGTCTCAGTTTTAGAGATAGGCTGAGCCACATCATTGGATCATCAAACACTCTCCCAGCCCACCTTTCAGACGCTGCGCCACCTACAAAATGCAAGAGCACCACCGCCGCAAGCATCCCGTAAAATGTGGGATGTATGAAAATAAATATGTTCAATGTGAAAGTTAAATAAAGCTGTCTAATGTGTTTGAATATAGTTTTTTTTTATATTAGTCAATAATATAGATTCATGCTATGTGCAAATTATATTTCAAATTGGCAAATTTTATAATTAAAGGGACATTACAGTCAAATTTAAATGCACATAGATAAATTCAATTTTTGAATAGAAACATATTTGCAATATACATGTATTGGCGAAATGCTTTTAGTTATTAGCTAGATATTCTCAGTGCACTGTCATTTTAAATACTGCAGCTGCTCAGAGCACCAGTGGGGCTTGTGTCATGTCAGCAATTAACAGATTGAGTCATTACCAGATGCTACAAGCACCTTAGGCCCTCTGAGCAAGTGCTGTGTTTAAAATGCTGGTGCACGGTGCATACTTAAATACCCTTTTGAAACAGCTATAGCTTTAATTAGAAGCATTTTTGCTAACACATGTATAAAACAAAAGTGCTTCTTTTCAAAACTGAAATGCATCCACGCGGATTCCAATTTTGGCTGGAATGTCCCAAGTATGTTTTTGTTTGGAAAGTATGATCAGACTAATATGATTAACTTTTTATTAAAGCAGAAAATTATCATGTTTACTTAAATTTGCACAAAAAATATTAACATTGAAAATAAAAAATAAGCCGTATGAACAGCTAAGATGTGCTGCTTGAAAAATATATCTGTAAGAAATCAAAGTTGTTGTAATGGAAATGTTTAAAAGCATTAGAGAGGTGGTTGAAGAATGTTGTATAAAGGACTGGAATACGGCTGTGGGTAATGCAAAAATATCAGTGGTGTTTACAAAGGTCAAAGAGACTCAAAACCATATAGTAAGTGGGTTTCCTTCAAACTAAGAGCACCATAAAAACCCATTAATGGAATGGAATAGAGCACTTTATCAAGACAAGACATGTTAATCCAAACCTGTGGACCAGGGTTCATTGACCACCCTGACTCCTCCCCTTTGAACACAAAATACACCCACAATACCCTAACCGCACCTCCTAGGTCATTGGGAGGTACACAGTGTCTTCCATATTATCCTTTGTCTTGGTCTAGTTTACACGTAAAGTTTGTTTTCTTCCTTTCGTTTTCCTTATTCTTTCCCCTTTCCTTTCTTGTTCCATCCTTTCTTTCCTTTTCTCTTTTGCTTTCCTCTTTCCTTTGATATTTCCTTTCCTATTTCCTTTCCTGCTCATTTCTTTCCCATTTGCTTTCCTTCCTTTCTTTCTATCCTCCTTCTCTCTCTCTTCTTTCTTGCCCTTATCTCTTTCTTTACTCTCTCACTCCTCTCTCTTCTTTCTTTCTTCACTCTCTCGCTCTCACTCCTCTCTCTTCTCTCTTTTTTCACTCTCTCTTTATCTCTCGCTTCTCTCTCTCTTCTATCACTCTCTTTCTTCTCTCTCTCTCTCTATCTCGCTCACACTCTTTCTCTCTCTCTCTCTCTCTTGTCTCACTCTCTCTCTTTCTTCACTCTCTCCTCTCTCGTCTCTCTTTCTTCACTCTCTCTCTCTTCTCTCTCTCACTTTTTCTCTCTTTCTCTTCTCTCTCTTCTATCACTCTCTCTCGCTCCTCTCTTGTCTCTCTTTCTTCTATCTCTCTCTCTCTCTCTCACTCTTTCTCTCTTCTATCACTCTCTCTTTCTTTTTTCTCTCTCTATCTCTTTCTCTCTCTCTCTCTCTCTCTCTCTTTCTTCACTCTCTCCTCTCTCTTCTCTCTTTCTTCTCTCTCTCTCTCTCTCTCTTTCTCTTCTATATCTCTATCTCTTTCTCCTCTCCTCTATTTCTTCTCTCTCTCTCTCTCTTTCTCTTCTATCTCTATCTCTTCTCTCTCTCTCTCTCACACTCTTTCTCTCTCTCTCTTCTATTACTCTCTCTCTCTTTCTCTTCTCTCTCTCTCTCTCTCTCACACACTCTTTCTCTCTCTCTCGTCTTTCTCTTCTCTCTTTCACTCTCTCGTCTATCTCTCTTCTCTCTCACACTTCTTTCTCTCTCTCTCTCTCTCTCTCTTTTCTCTTCTCTCTTTCTCTCTCTTTTTCTTCTCTCTCTCTCTCTCTCTGTCTTTTCTCTCTGTTTCTCTCTCTCTCTCTCTTTTTTTCTCTTCTCTCTCTCTCTCTTTCTCTCTCTCATCTCTATCTATTTCTCTTCTTTCTCTCTTTGTTCTGCCCCTCTCTAATCTCTTTCTCTTCTCTCATTCTCTCTCTCTCTTCTCTCTCTCCTCCAGCTCTCTCTCTCTCTCTCTCTCTCTCTCCTCTCTCTCTCTCTTTCTTCTCTCCCTCTCTTATCTCTTTCTCTTCGCTTGTTCTCTCTCTCTCTCGCCTCTCTCTCTCCTCTCTCTCTCTCTCTCTCTCTTCCTTCTCTCTCTCTCTTATCTCTTTCTCCTCTCTCTCTCTCCCCTCTCTCTCCTCTTGTTCTCTCTCTTCTCTCATTCTCTCTATCTCTTGCTCTTCTCTTGTTCTCTCTCTCTCTCCCCTCTCTCTCCTCTTTCTCTTCCTTCTCTCCCTCTCTTATCTCTTTCTCCTCTCTCTCTCTTCTCTCTCCCCTCTCTCTCTCTCTCTCTCTCTCTCTCTCTCTCTCGCTTCTCTCTCTTCTCTCTCTCTTCTCTTGTTCTCTCTCTCTCTTATCTCTATTTCTCTTCTCTTGTTCTCTCTCTCTTCTCTCTTTCTCTCTTTCACACTTCCAGTCTCTCACACTGATATTGCCTCACACATTGTCTCCATTCTGTCTCCTATCTTTGCTGTCTCACGGTCTTCCAGTGTTACAATCCTTGCAGTCTCTCCTCGCTATCTGACAACCTCCATACACAGACACTGATTGGCGTCTCCTGCCCCCACTGCACAATCTCCATTCGATAAGCAAGCTGCAGCACATATGACAACTAAATTACACATTTGAAATGATCTGAATTCAGCGTGTGACAGACAGGACTCACAATGCAAAGTGCTGAGCTTGTTCTCTATAGGAATATGACAGCCAGCTGGGAGAGACAAATTGTAGAGACAAAGTGTTGGGAAGAGAAAAAGGCAGCTGGAACTAAAGAGACCCTTTGCCCCACTCTCAGCCATACTATTACGTTGATTAAATCCCTTATAATATACATTATTTTCTCCATATAAATGTTGCTGTATCATTAAGGGATGCTGATGCCTCAAAACTGTTTAACTTTGCATTGAAACAAAAGAGAGCAACTATTCTGACCATAATAAATCTATTCCAAAGAGCTATCAAGTCTGCATGGACAAAATGTAAAAACGGACATGGAAAAGAGGCTTTCTGGCAATCTATAGATGATCCTTGTTTGTCTCTAGCAGAATGGTTAGACTGACATGCAAATTAAACATCCATCACTCCCTGCATACAACAAATTAATCCCATTTATTACCAGATTACAAGTGGAGCAGTATTTAACGTTCCCGCTTGCGCGTTGACTCGGCTAGAAGTAAGGTTTTTGTGTGTTTTGGGTAGCGCTCATGTTACAGGTTGAAAGTAAACTGTTTTTGCACAAGCTCTAACCCGGCGCACGCAAAAAGCCAAACTTAGGATATCGCTTGTTTTTCCCACAGAAAACCTCTGGAATACATTGTTTCCAATGCGGCGAAGGATTCTGGGTAAGATATGCAAATTAAGTTCACAATGACACACCTTTTTACTTCAAGTGTGCTTGTCAGCAGATTCCCTTAACGCCAAAGCATCGCTGTTCACACAGCTTATAAGCTTAGCTAGGGTTAGTGCAGCGATTCATAACCATCCCAGGACAGACTGTTTCATAGTTATTGCTACTCATCAGCTGGGAGAAGGTTTGAATCACTGCTGGGTGAAGTTGATTCCGGGCAAAATACAACAACATTTACAATTAGGGGGAGGTGAAAGGTGAGTGTAAAATCCTCCACTACGTATAAAATAGAGAAAATAACTTAATTAACAAATCTAGACAGGCCAGAATGCTTGTTTTTCCCACAGAAAACCTTTGAAATATATTCGGCTAGATTTAGAGTTTTGCGGCCAAAGGAGTGCATTAGCTACGCGTGTTTTTTTCCCCCCGCACCTTTTAAATATCCCTGGTATTGAGAGTTCTCTGAAGGGCTGCGTTAGGCTCCAAAAAGGGAGCGTAGAGGCATATTTACCGCCACTTCAACTCTCAATACCAGCATTGCTTACGGTAGCGGCCAGCTAGGAAAACGTGCTTGTGCACGATTCCCCCATAGGAAACAATTGGGCAGTTTGGGATGAAAAAAAACCTAACACCTGCAAAAAAGCAGCGTTAAGCTCCCAACGCAGCCCCATTGTTTCCTATGGGGAAACACTCTCTAAGTCTGCACCTAACACCCTAACATGAACCCCGAGTCTAAACACCCCTAACCTTACACTTATTAACCCCTAATCTGCCGCCCCTGCTATCGCTGACACCTGCATTATATCATTAACCCCTAATCTTCCGCTCCGTACACCGCCGCAACCTACATTATACCTATGTACCCCTAATCTGCTGCCCCTAACATCTCCGACCCCTATATTATATTTATTAACCCCTAATCTGCCCCCCAATGTTGCCGCTACTTTACCTACACCTATTAACCCCTAATCTGCCGAACGGACCTCGCCGCCACTATAATAAATGTATTAACCCCTAAACCGCCGCACTCCCGCCTCGCAAACCCTATAATAAATTTATTAACCCCTAATCTGCCCTCCCTAACATCGCCGACACCTAACTTCAAGTATTAACCCCTAATCTGCCGACCGGACCTTGCCGCTACTCTAATAAATGTATTAACCCCTAAAGCTAAGTCTAACCCTAACCCTAACACCCCCCTAAGTTAAATATAATTTTTATCTAACAAAATAAATTAAATATTATTAACTAAAGTCTTCCTATTTAAATCTAAATACTTACCTGTAAAATAAACCCTAATATAGCTACAATATAACGAATAATTATATTGTAGCTATTTTAGGATTTATATTTATTTTACAGGCAACTTTGTATTTATTTTAACTAGGTACAATAGCTATTAAATAGTTATTTACTATTTAATAGCTACCTAGTTAAAATAATTACAAAATTACCTGTAAAATAAATCCTAACCAAAGTTACAATTAAACCTAACACTACACTATCAATAAATAAATTAAATCAATTAATTACAAGTACCTACAATTAAAGGGACACTCAGATACAGCATGTAATTTTAAACAACTTTCCAATTTACTTCCATTAAAAAAAATGTGCACATTCTTTTATATTTACACTTTTTTTGAGTCACCAGCTCCTACTGAGCATGTGCAAGAACTCAGACTATACGTATATGCATTTGTGATATATACATAACTTTAAAATGTGTTAGAAAAGAATCTACTACTCATTTGAAATTCAGAGTAAATGCTTTTGTATTGTCTTGTTATCTTGCATTTGTTGATTATGCAAATCTGCTGTGTTTACTGGTCCTTTAAATAAACTAAACTAAATTACAAAAACAAACAAACACTAAATTACAAAAAATAAAAAAAGATTACAAGAATTTTAAGCGAATTACACCTACTCTAAGCCCCCTAATAAAATAACAAAGCCCCCCAAAATAAAAAAATTCCCTACCCTAATCTAAATTAAAATAGTTAACAGATCTATTACCTTACCAGCCCTTAAAAGGGCTTTTTGCGGGGCATGCCCCAAAGAAATCAGCTCTTTTGCCTGTAAAAAAAACACAATACCACCCCCCAACATTACAACCCACCACCCACATACCCCTACTCTAACCCAAACCCCCCTTAAATAAACCTAACACTACCCCCCTGAAGATCTCCCTACCTTGAGTCGTCTTCACTCAGCCGAGCAGCGATGGACCAAAAGAAGACATCCGGAGCAGCAGAAGTCTTCATCCTATCCGGGCAGAAGAGGACATCCGGACCGGCAAACATCTTCATCCAAGCGGCATCTTCTATCTTCATCCATCCGACAAGGAGTGGCTCCATCTTCAAGACCTCCGGCGCGGAACATCCTCTTCTCCCGACGACTAGACGACGAATGAAGGTTCCTTTAAGTGACGTCATCCAAGATGGTGTCCCTCGAATTCCGATTGGCTGATAGGATTCTATCAGCCAATCGGAATTAAGGTAGGAAAAATCTGATTGGCTGATTGAATCAGCCAATCAGATTCAAGTTCAATCGGATTGGCTTATCCAATCAGCCAATCAGATTGAGCTCGCATTCTATTGGCTGTTCCGATCAGCCAATAGAATGATTAGGGGTTAATAAATATTATGTAGGTGTCAGCGATGTTAGGGGCAGCAGATTAGGGGTACATAGGGATAATGTAGGTGGCGGCAGTGTGCGGTCGGCAGATTAGGGGTTAAAAAATTTATTAGAGTGGCGGCGATGTGGGGGGACCTCGGTTTAGGGGTACATAGGTAGTTTATGGGTGTTAGTGTACTTTAGAGCAGAGTCGTTAAGAGCTTTATGAACTGGCGTTAGCCCAGAAAGCTCTTAACTCCTGACGTTTTTCTGCGGCTGGAGTCTTGTTAGTAGAGGGTCTACCGCTCACTTCAGCCAAGACTCCAAATACCGGCGTTAGGAAGATCCCATTGAAAAGATAGGATACGCAATTGGCGTAAGGGAATCTGCGGTATGGAAAAGTTGCGGCTGGAAAGTGAGCGTTAGACCCTTTCCTGCCTGACTCTAAATACCAGCGGGCGGTAAAATGCAGCGTTAGGATCCCTTAATGCTGCTTTTGATGGCTATCGCAGAACTCTAAATCTAGGCGATTCCAAAGCGGCAAAGGATTCTGGGTAAGATATGCAAATTAAGTTCACAATGACACACCTTTTTACTTCAAGTGTGCTTTTCAGCAGATTCCCTTAATGCCAAAGCATCACTGTTCACACAGCTTATAAGCTTAGCTAGGATTAGTGCAGTGATTCATAACCATCCCAGGACAGACTGTTTCGTAGTTATTGCTACTCATCAGCTCGGAGAAGGTTTGAATCAATGCTGGGTGAAGTTGATTCCAGGCAACATACAACAACATTTAAATTAGGGGGAGGTAAAAGGTGAGTGTAAAATCCTCCACTACACACAAAATATAGAGAAAATAACTCATTGTGTAGTTCATTAACAAATCTAGACATGCCAGAACGCTTGTTTTTTTCCCACAGAAAACCTCTGGAATACATTGTTTCCAATGCAGCAAAGGATTCTGGGTAAGATATGCAAATTAGGTTCACAATGACACACCTTTTTCCTTCAAGTCTGCTTTTCAGCAGATTCCCTTAACGCCAAAGCATCGCTGTTCACACAGCTTATAAGCTTAGCAAGGGTTAGTGCAGCGATTCATAACAATCCCAGGACAGACTGTTTCTTAGTTATTGCTACTTATCAGCTAGGAGAAGGTTTGAATCACTGCTGGGTGACGTTGATTCCGGGCAAAATACAACAACATTTAAAATTAGGGGGAGTTAAAAGGTGAGTATAAAATCCTCATCTACACACAAAATATAGAGAAAATAACTCATTGTGTAGTTCATTAACAAATCTAGACAGGCCAGAACGCTTGTTTTTCCCACAGAAAACCTCTGGAATACATTGTTTCCAATGCAGCAAAGGATTCTGGGTAAGATATGCAAATTAAGTTCACAATGACACACCTATTTACTTCAAGTCTGCTTTTCAGCAGATTCTCTTAACGCCAAAGCATTGCTGTTCACACAGCTTATAAGCTTAGCTAGGGTTAGTGCAGTGATTCATGACCATCCCAGGACAGACTGTTTTGTAGTTATTGCTACTCATCAGCTGGGAGAAGGTTTGAATATATATATATTGCAAAGAAGGGCATTCTCACAAATTTTATTTCAACAACTGCTTGTATTTATTCTGAATACTTAAGAGTTTGAGTATGAATAATCATAGTCAATGTTCCTCTCTTCCTTCTGGGAGTAGTACGGCTTAATGGAGACTTAATGGCCGACTTATGATAAAATTTGTCTTGAAGAAGGCTCAGTGAGGAGCCGAAACGTTGACTATGATTATTCATACTCAAACTCTGATGTATTCAGAATACAAGCAGTTGTTGAAATAAAATTCCTGAGAGTGCCCTTCATTTTAAATATTTTTATTAAGGATTAAAAATAAACATATATAAATCCCATTATGAGATGACAAAAATATACAGGCAATATGTTCCATCATAGATGCAAAATAAAGTGTGATACAATAATGTAGCCAACTATCTAAGTAATACCGGTAGAGTAGAACAAAAAATATCAAATGCTAATCCTCAGTTTTCCACCTCCATGACACAAGTTAGGCCATTTTTGGATCTCCAACACATCTACTATGAAGAATATCAGGAGGGTTACATTAATATAAGGTAATTTTTGGACCTTTTGATTACTAATAAAACACATCAAACATAGATATGATCTATCCATCTAGTTTATATAGTATATATGAACATCAAAATTAAGGGGGATGGGTAATATTGAGATAAAGAAGTTTATATCAGGAGATATAAGAACATATAGAAGAATAGCTGTCTCTGATTAGTAATTTGTGATAAGCCAAAATATTATTCTGCATGTCTAATACAGGATATAAACTATGACAGCATAGTACACCTTCCTCATAGATTAACATCACCTAAAGTAGAATATCCAAATAGGTTGTTGCATTATTCACTTAGCATAAGGTATCCTACCATCTAGAGTAAT
Organism: Bombina bombina; assembly: GCF_027579735.1. Lineage (NCBI taxonomy): Eukaryota > Metazoa > Chordata > Amphibia > Anura > Bombinatoridae > Bombina > Bombina bombina. The sequence continues at coordinate 27,005,824 of NC_069506.1, read as the reverse complement.
CAATATAAATACTTGCTTCTTAAGAGTAAAACACATGATATTAAAATTAAAGGGAAAGGTTCCATGGAATCTGTGTTCCTTTGTTTATCAAATAAACAAAATTTGGGGAGGGCGAAGTTAAATTTAGGGGAGCTATAGTTACAGGAAGGTAGAAGTAATAAAAGTGGATGTAGGTCACTGCGCAAAGGTTTACTCTAGTCCCCAGAGAGATATATATTTAGTATGTCCCTTAATTTTTACCTCTAAAGAAATATAGAAGGTAGACTAGCAGACGCTTCTGTTTTCTACCTAGACGGCTCACAGCGTTCAGGATACTTTCACCCCCTGAGAGGACTCAAAGATTCCCATTGTGTATCTAACCTGTGAAAAAGCCTTTGGAGGACGTTTTGAACGAACACCTTTATCTGGGAGCCTATTTCAATAGTATCAGCTTCTGTTTAAGAAGCAATTGTTTATATTTTATGTTTCATGTTATTCGATGTTTTAAATATATGTAATCTTTGTATTTATTTGACAAAATTAATTTTAAAGTAGTTAGGACCGGTCATTAAATTTGGTATATATTAGTTTATAAGTGTATGAATTTATGTGCATTTATTTTTTAGGAGTTTATTAATTAAATACATTTATATATATATATATATATATATATATATATATATATATATATATATATATATAGTATAATTTTTTGAATCTCCTATTTTTTGTGGTTTTATTTCATGCTTATAATATTAATAAATTGATTAATTTATAAATTGATTCATTTATGAGCTTGGATAATTCCTGGGGTTGAGATATACACATTTTAAGGTTATATACAATTTAAGGATGTACATGGTTATCCAATTCAATTTTACCATTGATACCATTGGTAGCTAAGATAAATCACCTCTCATACTATAAACTTTAGCATTCTTTTGTTTGCGCACCTATAAGCTATTGAATTGTATTTACTTTGGTTTGTGGGGAGGTTTTGGGAATTCCTCCTTTGTTATAGGTGTTTGTTTTTAGTTCATTCTGCGCTTGTCTTTATTTCTCTTCTCTTCTAATATATGGTTCAGTAACCCACTTATCATATAGGTTTTACAACTTAAAAAAAGGTATCAAATTTGTGGGAAATTAAAATGACTGAAATCTTTAACCTTCTTTTATGAACGAACAGACTAATCTCAGTTTCTATTAAAGCTGTGAGTTAGGTACTAGTGTAGGTTTTTAGCTTTTTGCAGCAAATATATAAACATATTTCAACAGATCATCATAAGCCTTAATATAAGTTTAACATAGCCAATGGAGTATTAACCAATAAGAACAAACAAAGCCATTTTAACAAATCAGTGCAAACAGTAAATAAAAATCTATACAGGTAGAAAGGAGTATATGTTTCTTACACATATAGTATGTTACTTACAGAAAGCAGAACTATTAAGTAACGTAAGTCAATTACATAGCCGCTCCAGAAATTCTCATAAAAGAAATTCTTTCTTTTTTTTTTTTCCAAACAACTTTGGCCTCGCTTCCATTGAGTCGTTAAAAATGGAGCCGTAAGCTACCGAAGCGGCCGACAGCGAAAAAGTAATAAGTTTATAATTATATTTAACACTTCATAAATATAAGTAATATTTATTGCTGCCCTAGGCATAGGTCTAGTTTGCATTCTGTAGATATGTTCTTGCATATATTATTATATTTAAATATATACTGATATTTCTATTAGAATATAAGTTCAACTATTTCTATACATGAGACAACAATAAATATTACTTATAACAATTTATTTCTACATTAAAACACTTGCATTATTTGCAAGTTTTATAATTTCAATAGAAAATAGGTCTCAAAAAGCACAATTTTCCTCTTTTACACCTAGTTGAGCTGGGGGTAATATTTCTCAATGTATCGACAGCCTCCGACAATGTATTAACGGTTAGCGCTTTCATTGGAAACCTGGTATAATTTATCGATTAACGGCTTCTATTACTTTCTATGGGACGCGAAGATCTTTTCGGCAGCCGAAGTCCGGCTGCCGATATTGAGGTATAACGCGCCATTGGAAACAGTCGATAAACGATATTGCTTCCGACAGCATATTTATCGGTTTGCGAGTGCACGCAAACTGAATTACGACTCAATGGAAGCGAGGCCTTAATTGGTAATTAAATAAAATGATACATATTTCAGGAGACACAGCTCCTCTGAGTTAAATTTCCAACAGTTGTTACATTTTATCAGATAACTAAATCTAACAAATTGTCACTTTCAATGGGGAAGAACCCCACTTTCCATCAAGACCCCCTATTGTGGCCTATGCCCCTTAGGAGGTTTTCTAATGAACTGTTATATTTAAGAAAAAGCAAAAACCATAAAAACTAAGAGGGGGAAAAAAGGGAGAAAAAATAAAAAGAAAAAAAGGGGGGGGGGGGGTGAGTCCTATCCCGTCACCAGCCCTGTAACCATGCCCTCTATCTCTTATATCTTTATGTTGTTGGTTTTTCTCTTTTAGCTAGTATATATGCATCCCAAGTTTGGGACATTTCTGCGTAAATTTCCATTTTTTCGTTTTTAAGGTAGTAATATTCCTCTAATTCTACCAAATCAGTTACCTTCCTTACCCACATGACCAGTGGGGGAGCCCTGTTATGTTTCCAATTTTTTGCAATCAGTTGTTTTGCCCCATTGGTCATAATCGTAAATAAACGCTGATAAGGTTTATATTTAATGTTTGGGGGTTTATTTAGAAGCCATATCAAGGGGTCTAGAAGGAACACAAGTCCCAATATAGATTCTACTTCATTAATTACTTGCCTCCAAAAATTTCGAATATCATTACACCACCACCACATGTGTGCATCATCACTATTCACATGTCCGCATCTCCAACACTTATTCGGTTGGGAGCGGAACAAACTATGTAATTTTCTTGGGGTAAAATACCACCTGTGTAACAATTTAAAGTTAAGTTCTAATATGGCAGAGGAAATAGAGGATCTCATAGTGGCCTGGAGTATTGAATTGCTCGTATTATGAGGTATGACAATTCCAAGATCTGTCTCCCATTTCTCTAAAAAAGGGGGTATATACCCTGGAGGTTTTTGTATTAATAGTTTATATATTGCTGATAGAGTGTGTCTGAGTGGAGGAGGTTGTACACATAGAGACTCAAAGTTTGTCAGAGGTCTTGTCATGTTATTGTGTTCTCTATGTTTAAGTATATAATTTCTGTCTTGTGTGTATGTAAACCAGTTGGAAAAACACTCATGTCCCTCTGCTATCAGGTCATTCTGTGTGCGTAGTGATTCATTTGTGATCATGTTTCGTACTGTAAAGTTTCTATTGGATGCGTCTGTTTCTGGTGAGGTTGTGTGGAGCCGTAGTGTAAATTCTCCATTTTCTATTAGAGATGTCAGTGGAGATGGTATAGAAGAAATAAATAATGTGGTATTAATAATCTTAGTCCAGACCTGGAAGGTCTCTCTCGTTACCGGGTTGCTGTCTGATTTAAGGTGAAGTTTATTAGAATTATACCAACATAGTCGTCCTAGGTGAGGTCTCTGGTGTCTAAGATGTTCTAGGGGAACCCATCGCTTAAGATGAAAATGAATGTTCCAGTCCACGATTCTTTGTAAGAATATAGCCTGTCTGTATAATTCTAAGTTTGGGACTCCCATCCCTCTGTGTGACCTGGGGGATTGCATTATATGTTGATTTATTCTCGGTGGTCTCTTATTCCAAATGTAATCTTTAAGTGCTCTTTGTATGGAGGGTAAGTAGCTTTTTGGTAATGGGATGGGTAATGTTTGGAGGTAGTAAAGCACTCTCGGAAAGATGTTCATTTTAATAGTCTCTATACGTCCCAACCAGGATATCTGTTTAGATCTCCACGAGGAGAGGTCATTAATGATTGCGTGTTTAAGTGGGATGAAGTTCGCTGTAAACATGGCGTCAAATGTAGGGGCAAGGTTGATACCCAAATATTTGAGTGTAGAGGAACACCATGAGAAGGATGTGATTTTTTTAATGGTTTGTATGTCGGTTTTATTTATATTTATATTTAATATTTCTGATTTGGATTTGTTAATGGCTCATAAAAGAAATTCTAATGTCACATAAAGCAAAATATCAGATAGCAATGTGTTCATATAACAATATAGGACAGTGACAAAATAAAAGTTGGTAACGCCTGTTCGTCGTCTATAGACCTTCTGAGTGACAGCAAAGGCCACTCATGGACCTTCAAAAGTAAAATAAATTTGCAAAATAACAGAAGGTAGATTTAAACATAGGAGATCAATTTTAGTCCTCAAATGGCATATCTCTTTTTTATAACAGTAACAGCTTTAAGTTATGAAACACTATAGATGCCATTCTGTCTTGGCCGCTGACAGCACAGCAAAGCACAATGGATCAATAAAGCAAAGAAGTCAGCCTTAGAGGTGGGTGCCATGCAATAGTTAAATATTCACCATAAGTGAGATACTCCTATTTAGTTCAAGCTCGTTAAAGTGGGCATATTATTTTGTTATTCCAGTCTCCAGGAGAGCAGAATATAAACAATCATGTAAGTAGGTTTTACAGGAGTGTTCCCTGCAAGGATCTACTGAAGTAATGTTATAGCAGTTATAAATAACTAACAGAAAGTCAACAGGCTTGTGCTAGGAGGAGTATAAGAATGGCTTCCCGGTAAGGGCATGGATGTAATTAACATGTATACAGACATATGGCTACACAAAATATCTAATGAACTTGTGGTATAGATGAAAATAAAAAAACATAACTCACACATAAAACTAACTGGTGCAAAAAGTTCAAAGTCTGTCAAAAACAGCAAACTGGTAATATTCATACCGTCTTGTACCAAAGCTTATTCGCTTTTATGGGGACTAATTAACAGGTCATCCCACTCCAGATTTTATGATCCCAACAGTCTGTTGTTTCTGTCCCTGCCATCGTAAAGACAGGCACAAAGGTTGTCTGGTCATGTTGCTGAGATACCTGGGAACTATATGGCAAGGCATTACAATGGGGTTTTTGATTGCTGCCTCCATGTATAACAAATCCACAGCTTTCTGGTGCCACTCAATGGTATCGTGGCTTGCGTAATCGTCACCTTCTAAAGCCTTCTCTAACATGGTTGGGACCTCCATGTTGCATACATATCTCCAAACTCTGATCTCAAAGTTGCGATCACCGCTGGGATCAAATGTCTCCAGGGGCCTCAGTATCTCAGCCGCTGCAGAGTAAGTCATCTCTGGGTCATTTTGAGGTATAACAGATGGATATAGTAATCGCCGGGGCCCCGTAGGGCTCTCACCCCGCTGCTCCATTAAAACACTGCTTGGCTGAAATGCTTGCTCCAGGGTAAGATCGTTAACAGAACAGAATGCCGCCTTTAGCATTTCCTCAAAGATAGCTTGATAGGTGTCTATTAGGCCACACAGGTCAGTCATGGCAGATGTGTGGATCTCCATTATGGACTTCTACAGCGGGTATTTAGTAAATGGATAATGCGTGAAGAAGTATTTTTAAACACTGCTTTGCGCTGGACAAGTATGTAGGTCTCCCTGTATTTCGTTACCCAGGAGGCTAGGAGGGTGATGCATGCACCAGCCTCCACCATTCAGTTCTTGTGAAAAGAAAATCTAAGGCCCAGACAGCTGTAGTTGCACGTGGTATTCTTGAAGAACATAGGTTAGGTTTGTGGTCAATTTATCCGCCTCTGAACTTCCATAAAAGTATAGGCAATAGTTCTGTTTTCACTTGTGAAATTTAGTTATATTAACTATATTCAAATATGCCAAATAAGTATAATTATTGTTTTAAGCTCAGGAGCTTCATAAAGACGCGTCCTGCCGCTTCAAGAGTAAGCTCCGCCCCCAAACCTCTTGGTATTTTTATTATAAGGTGCACCTTATTCTATTTATAATGCACATTCAAATTTTACGTTTACCATTACGAGGTATATATGTGGATCCAAAATAAAATAATTATTAAATACGCTTGAAATCTTTATACACTTAAGATCAGCAGCCAAAGAGGCAGCCAAAAGAAAACAGCAAAAAATTCACAGATTAATTAGGTTAACAGCATATTGCGAGAGTTAAACACAATATTGCGTTTTTTGCAGAATTGTTACAGGACTGTGCCCTGTGTATGGTGTATTTATCCTCATTTGATGTTCTCAAGTCACTCATTAAAAGAGAACAAATCTTTAAGACGAAGGAAAGTTTTTATACTTATATTCAATTGAGATGGTAGTGTTTCCTCAGGGAACGATTATATCTTAGTATACCAAGGGTGCTTTCTCCGACCTTACCCTTTCACACGTATCTCTCTTGTTAGTCTCTGCGTTTACAATGCTACTTCCGGATTTGTTGACATAGAGGTCACGTGTCTGGTTTCTTACTCAATCAGGAGGTCGGATTATCGGCACTAGTAGTAGAGACAATGGTGCCGAACTTTCCCAGTTCATTGTAGTTTTCCATATAACATCTGCAAAACAATACCCTTTACACTAATATTATGACTGTGGCTAGATGTTGTTTGCAGAATCAAGCCCCGATTGGCTTGCCACATAAGGCAATCAGATAATTTGCTGATAAAAAACAAGTTTATAATTTGTTTTAAAAATGTTTAGACTTGGCTGGCATGTTACAACAAAAATTTCTTATAAATTAATAACAAGATATTTATTGTGCCTTTAAGAAAAGAAAGAAAAGGGAGGAGATTGAACACACACACATATACACTCATACACATGCATACATACACATACACATGCATACACACACATACACATACATACACACACATACACATGCATACGCATACACACATCCACTCATACACATGCATACATATACATACATATACATACATACACATGCATACATACACACATACACACACTTACACACACTCATACACATGCATACATACACACATACACATACATACACACATACACATACATACACACACATACACACGCATACACACACTTACACACACTCATACACATGCATACATACACACATACATACACATACATACACACATACACACACATACACACGCATACACACACTTACACACACTCATACACATGCATACATACACATACACATACACACACACACACACACACACACACATACACACGCATACACAGACTTACACACACACACACACACTCATACACATGCATACATACACACATACACATACATACACACACACTTGATGAAAAATTTGAACATAGAGTGCCTGTGTTCTGTCAGAAGAGCGAATTCATCAGACTAGTGAACAGAAGTGACGTTCCTTCAGCTGATAAAAAATATGCACCGCGCATACCCTGCTCTTCATCATAGCATTCCAAAGCAACTATGTCACAGTCCATCAGAACAGTGAACGGAACGGCTGCGCGCACAAACAACATTTGCGTTCACTGTTCTGATGGGCTGTGAAGTAGTTGCATTGGAATGCTATGACGAAGAGCAGCACATGCGTGGTGCGTATTTTTTATCAGACAGCTGACGGAACGTCACTACCATTTGCTAGTCTGATGAATTTGCTCTTCTGACAGAACACCTGTCAGTCTGTTTGCCTGTCTTTTATACTTGTGAATGTTACAGCCATTCCTGCTGTCTCCTGGTTAGATTGTTAGCTCTTTGGCTCAGTTGCTATGTTAAGCAGTTGCACTGTAGCATGAGTCTGTCAAGCTCGATGTATATAATTTCTATAAAAATACAGATTATTCATACTTTCTCCCTGAGATCTGTGCGTCACATAATTTGCCCCTTTTTCCGTTTAGCTTTCTAGCTTCAGATTAGTCATACACAGAAATAGTTTGGCTCTTTACAGATCACTAAGTACGTGAACGCTATGACAACAGGAAAGTGGTTTTAAAAAGAAGCATCTCAGAGTTAGAGATAACAAGAAATACCCTAATGAGAAACATTAAAAACATGACCGCTCCTGACCTTAAAGGAACATAAAAATGTAATTTGTTAGAGGATTTTATAATTGCACTTTTCTTTTCAGAGCTTAAAGATATAGTTAAAGGGACATTCCAGCCAAAACTGGAGTCCACATGGATGCATTTCAGTTTTGAATAGAAGCATTTTTGTCATATACATATATTAGCGAAACTGCTTCTAATAAAAGCTGTATCTGTTTCAAAAGTGTATTTCAGTATGCGCCGTGCACCAGCATTTTAAACACAGCACGTGCTGAGAGAGCCTAAGGGTGCTTGTACCATCTAGTAATGACTCAATTTGTTAATTGCTGACATGATATAAGCCCCACTGGTGCCCTGAGCAGCTGCAGTATTTAAAATGCTGGTGCACTGTGAGAATATCTAGCTATGTTTCACATGCACGTGCAGAGTAAAATATTAACACTAAAATAGTGATAACTTTTACTAGAAGCCTTTTTGCCAATGCATGTATATTGCAAATATTTTTCTTTTCATAGATGTAGTTAATGTATGTGCATTTAAATATTGACCAAAATGTGCCTTTAAAATTGTACTCCATATGTGTAGCTGTCGATTAGCAGCTAGCTCCCAGTTGTGCATTGCTGTTGCTGAGCCTACCTAGGTGTGTTTTTCAATGGATACAACAAGAACAAATACAATTTGATAATAGAAATGAAATAAAAAGTATGGCTCATATAAAGCATGCTCTTTTATCTAGACTTTCCTGTAACTTTAAAGGAACATTAAACTGCTGAGTACCACTAGACTCGAGACAGTCGCCCGGTCACTACTCACCATGCTATTGGATTTTCTCTTGTACATCTAGCTGTCTTCAAGGTTGTCCTCATATTTTAACCTATTACAGAAGCCGGTTGGTAAAGCTCTGCATCTTTACCCTCCATCTTGGAACGCACATATTGTTGCATTCTGTGACATCAGTAATGTTGCTGGCTGTTAAAAAATGGTAAGATTATTGTCTTTTCAATGAAACACATATGGGTAACCCTGAGTTGTTCTCACAGACTGCTAAAGCAGTCTTGACCGGAGATATTACTTCTTTTATGGTCAATTTGAAGAAAAAGCTTCGGAAGAGAGAGAAAGTATAAATTGTTTAGTTAATACATATAATGCGTATATCTTCTAAACTCCTCTAGTGAAAACTGGGTTAATTACCTTACTTCTTCATTCCACAACGTCGCTAGAACTACAAAGGCAGGCTAAATATTATAGATATGGTAACAAGTCGGGCAAACTTTTGGCTAGGATCATTAAAAGCTCCCTGAGCTCTCAAGGGATTGAAGCGATACAAGTAAATAATAAAACTTACAAAGACTCTAAACAGATCCTGTCTTTTTTTCACCTTATATTATTCAGATTTGTACTCATATAAAGAGCCTAATCTAGATCATAAAGTAGAATTTTGGGACAGTATTTCAGTGCCAAGATGTCCACAACATTTTTTACCCCTGATTAATGCCCCTATTACTAATAAAGAAATTATGGACACTATAGAGTCCATAGCTTTACACAAAACTCCTGGACCAGACCTACTTCCCAATGAATTTTATACATTTTTGAAACCTAATATTACTCTCTATCTTAAAAATTTGTTTAATTGTTATTTTATAAACAGAGCACCGTGTTCGGACGCCTTATCTGCATCCTGGACTACTTTGATCTTAAAGAAAGGTAAAAATCCTCTGGAAATGGGTTCCTATAAACCAATAGCTCTATTAAATTCTGATTACAAAATTTTGACTACTATTTTTGCTAAGAGATTGCAGAGTCCTTTAAACCAAATAATTCACTCAGATCAGGTTGGTTTTCTTAAAGGCAGGAATGCTTCTGCTAAGATCAGAGAATTATTTCTCACAATAGATTCAAAAGAAACTATGTCTACTACTTCTTTTAAACCTACGATGACATGGCTGTAGTGTCACTGGATGTAGAGAAGGCGCTCGACTCAGTGCAACATGATCATATATTTTCCTCTTTGCAGAAATTCGGTCTACAAGGGCTTATTTTCATTTAGTAAATCATATTTATAATACTTCTAAAACAGCTTTATTAACGAATGGCCAGTTAACTGAGAATATAAGTATTAAGCAAGGGACTAGACAAGGATGTCTGCTCTTACCTCTCCTATTTATTATAGGCATAGAATCTCTAGCCATAGAGATTCGTCAGAGAGTTGAGGGTATTAAAATTGTTAAGTTAAAGTTGCTCTTTATGCCGACAACCTTTTAGTGTATATTTCTAACCTCTCACAGAATATTCTGTATCTTCTACGGGAGGTAGAATTGTTTAGTTCCTTCTCTGGTTATAAAGTAAACACATTCAAATCTGATTTTTTTTGGCTTAAGGAACATCACCTATCTACTGTAGACATACCACTCAAAGTTGCCGCACACTCATTTACATACCTGGGTATTAAGATTTCATGAGACCCAAGCACTTGGTATACTTTGAATTTTACAAAAATACTTTCGAAGGTCAAAGAAGATCTGCTTCATTGGCATAATTTGCCATTAAACATTTCAGGAAGGATTGTTCTGTTTAAAATGATCTCCTTCCCTAAAATTTTATATATAATTCAGAATATCCCTATAATTCTTTAAAAAAAAGATCTCCACAATTTTTATTCATAACTATCATACTTTATATGGCAAGGGAAAAATTCTAGAATTGCTTTGAAAAGATTATTTCTGGGAAAAGAACATGGCGGCCTTCCGCTGCCCAACTTGGAACTTTATAGTTTGGTCTCTTTAGCAAGGTTTTGTGCAGGTTGGCTTGGGGTGTCGGATTATTTCTCTCAGCTTGACCTCGAAGAAACTATTCTATACCCATACTCACCCATAGCCCTCCTCCACTGTAATCTTAAAACCATTCCCAGATCAGTCAAAAATGTACCCTTGGTATATAATTTATTACTTAGTTACTCCAGGAGTCCAAACTTAAATATTTGAAAAATGGGCTAGTTTGGGGCTTCTTAAGGTGGCACAATTTGTGGATTTTAACTTATATGCAGTTAAACCCTTTTCTGCTATGAATGAACAGTATCTTTTTAGATAATAAGGATTTCTTTGCTTATCTTCAGATTAGACACTATGGCCTAGATTTGGAGTTCGGCGGTAGCCGTCAAAACCAGCGTTAGAGGCTCCTAACGCTGGTTTTGGCCGCCGCTGGTATTTGGAGTCAGTGATTAAAGGGTCTAACGCTCACTTTTCAGCCGCGACTTTTCCATACCGCAGATCCCCCTACGCCATTTGCGTAGCCTATCTTTTCAATGGGATCTTTCTAACGCCGGTATTTAGAGTCGTTTCTGAAGTGAGCGTTAGAGCTCTAACGACAAGATTCCAGCCGCCTGAAAATAGCAGGAGTTAAGAGCTTTCTGGCTAACGCCGGTTTATAAAGCTCTTAACTACTGTACCCTAAAGTACACTAACACCCATAAACTACCTATGTACCCCTAAACCGAGGTCCCCCCACACCGCCGCCACTCGATTAAAATTTTTAACCCCTAATCTGCCGACCGCCACCTACGTTATATTTATGTACCCCTAATCTGCTGCCCCTAACCCCGCCGACCCCTGTATTACATTTATTAACCCCTAACTTGCCCCCCACAACGTCGCCACCAGCTACTTAAAATAATTAACCCCTAATCTTCCGACCGCAAATCGCCGCCACCTACGTTATCCCTATGTACCCCTAATCTGCTGCCCCTAACATCGCCGACCCCTATATTATATTTATTAACCCCTAATCTGCCCTCCCTAACATCGCCGACACCTAACTTCAATTATTAACCCCTAATCTGCCGACCGGAGCTCACCGCTATTCTAATAAATGTATTAACCCCTAAAGCTAAGTCTAACCCTAACACTAACACCCCCCTAAGTTAAATATAATTTAAATCTAACGAAATAAATTAACTCTTATTAAATAAATTATTCCTATTTAAAGCTAAATACTTACCTGTAAAATAAATCCTAATATAGCTACAATATAAATTATTATTATATTATAGCTATTTTAGGATTAATATTTATTTTACAGGCAACTTTGTAATTATTTTAACCAGGTACAATAGCTATTAAATAGTTAAGAACTATTTAATAGTTACCTAGTTAAAATAATAACAAATTTACCTGTAAAATAAATCCTAACCTAAGTTATAATTAAAACTAACACTACCCTATCAATAAAATAATTAAATAAACTACCTACAATTACCTACAATTAACCTAACACTACACTATCAATAAATTAATTAAACACAATTCCTACAAATAAATACAATTAAATAAACTAGCTAAAGTACAAAAAATAAAAAAGAACTAAGTTACAGAAAATAAAAAAATATTTACAAACATAAGAAAAATATTACAACAATTTTAAACTAATTACACCTACTCTAAGCCCCCTAATAAAATAACAAAGCCCCCCAAAATAAAAAATTCCCTACCCTATTCTAAATTAAAAAAGTTACAAGCTCTTTTACCTTACCAGCCCTGAACAGGGCCCTTTGCGGGGCATGCCCCAAGAATTTCAGCTCTTTTGCCTGTAAAAAAAAACATACAATACCCCCCCCAACATTACAACCCACCACCCACATACCCCTAATCTAACCCAAACCCCCCTTAAAGAAACCTAACACTAAGCCCCTGAAGATCTTCCTACCTTGTCTTCACCATACCAGGTTCACCGATCCGTCCTGGCTCCAACATCTTCATCCAACCCAAGCGGGGGTTGGCGATCCATAATCCGGTCCAGAAGAGGCTCCAAAGTCTTCCTCCTATCCGGCAAGAAGAGGACATCCGGACCGGCAAACATCTTCTCCAAGCGGCATCTTCGATCTTCTTCCATCCGGAGCGAAGCGGCAGGATCCTGAAGACATCCAGCGCGGAACATCCATCCGGACCGACGACTGAACGACGAATGACTGTTCCTTTAAGGGACGTCATCCAAGATGGCGTCCCTCGAATTCCGATTGGCTGATAGGATTCTATCAGCCAATCGGAATTAAGGTAGGAATTTTCTGATTGGCTGATGGAATCAGCCAATCAGAATCAAGTTCAATCCGATTGGCTGATCCAATCAGCCAATCAGATTGAGCTCGCATTCTATTGGCTGTTCCGATCAGCCAATAGAATGCGAGCTCAATCTGATTGGCTGATTGGATCGGCCAATCGGATTGAACTAGATTCTGATTGGCTGATTCCATCAGCCAATCAGAATATTCCTAACTTAATTCCGATTGGCTGATAGAATCCTATCAGCCAATCGGAATTCGAGGGACGCCATCTTGGATGACGTCCCTTAAAGGAACAGTCATTCGTCGTTCAGTCGTCGGTCCGGATGGATGTTCCGCGCTGGATGTCTTCAGGATCCTGCCGCTTCGCTCCGGATGGAAGAAGATCGAAGATGCCGCTTGGAGAAGATGTTTGCCGGTCCGGATGTCCTCTTCTTGCCGGATAGGAGGAAGACTTTGGAGCCTCTTCTGGACCGGATTATGGATCGCCAACCCCCGCTTGGGTTGGATGAAGATGTTGGAGCCAGGACGGATCGGTGAACCTGGTATGGTGAAGACAAGGTAGGAAGATCTTCAGGGGCTTAGTGTTAGGTTTCTTTAAGGGGGTTTGGGTTAGATTAGGGGTATGTGGGTGGTGGGTTGTAATGTTGGGGGGGGGGGGTATTGTATGTTTTTTTTTACAGGCAAAAGAGCTGAAATTCTTGGGGCATGCCCCGCAAAGGGCCCTGTTCAGGGCTGGTAAGGTAAAAGAGCTTGTAACTTTTTTAATTTAGAATAGGGTAGGGAATTTTTTATTTTGGGGGGCTTTGTTATTTTATTAGGGGGCTTAGAGTAGGTGTAATTAGTTTAAAATTGTTGTAATATTTTTCTTATGTTTGTAAATATTTTTTTATTTTCTGTAACTTAGTTCTTTTTTATTTTTTGTACTTTAGCTAGTTTATTTAATTGTATTTATTTGTAGGAATTGTGTTTAATTAATTTATTGATAGTGTAGTGTTAGGTTAATTGTAGGTAATTGTAGGTAGTTTATTTAATTATTTTATTGATAGGGTAGTGTTAGGTTTAATTATAACTTAGGTTAGGATTTATTTTACAGGTAAATTTGTTATTATTTTAACTAGGTAACTATTAAATAGTTCTTAACTATTTAATAGCTATTGTACCTGGTTAAAATAATTACAAAGTTGCCTGTAAAATAAATATTAATCCTAAAATAGCTATAATATAATAATAATTTATATTGTAGCTATATTAGGATTTATTTTACAGGTAAGTATTTAGCTTTAAATAGGAATAATTTATTTAATAAGAGTTAATTTATTTCGTTAGATTTAAATTATATTTAACTTAGGGGGGTGTTAGTGTTAGGGTTAGACTTAGCTTTAGGGGTTAATACATTTATTAGAATAGCGGTGAGCTCCGGTCGGCAGATTAGGGGTTAATAATTGAAGTTAGGTGTCGGCGATGTTAGGGAGGGCAGATTAGGGGTTAATACTATTTATGATAGGGTTAGTGAGGCGGATTAGGGGTTAATACATTTATTATAGTAGCGCTCAGGTCCGCTCGGCAGATTAGGGGTTAATAAGTGTAGGCAGGTGTCGGCGACGTTGTGGGGGGCAGGTTAGGGGTTAATAAATATAATATAGGGGTCGGCGGTGTTAGGGGTAGCAGATTAGGGGTACATAGGGATAACGTAGGTGGCGGCGGTTTACGGAGCGGCAGATTAGGGGTTTAAAAAAATATGCAGGGGTCAGCGATAGCGGGGGCGGCAGATTAGGGGTTAATAAGTGTAAGGTTAGGGGTGTTTAGACTCGGGGTACATGTTAGAGTGTTAGGTGCAGACGTAGGAAGTGTTTCCCCATAGAAAACAATGGGGCTGCGTTAGGAGCTGAACGCTGCTTTTTTGCAGGTGTTAGGTTTTTTTTCAGCTCAAACAGCCCCATTGTTTCCTATGAGGGAATCGTGCACGAGCACGTTTTTGAGGCCGGCCGCGTCCGTAAGCAACTCTGGTATCGAGAGTTGCATTTGCGGTAAAAATGCTCTACGCTCCTTTTTTGGAGCCTAACGCAGCATTTGTTTGAACTCTCGATACCAGAGTTAATTTTATGGTGCGGCCAGAAAAAAGCCCGCGGAGCGTTAACAGCCCTTTTACCACCGAACTCCAAATCTAGGCCTATATTTCCAATCTTACCACTTTATATGGTTGGAATTGGGACTGGGCAAAATTAAATTCCTGGATTAAATTAGTTCAACATGGTCTTTGTTCTATCTCTCCCTGGTATGGACTGTTAGAGGTAACTAGAGGAGAAGATAATTTAACGTATATCTTCAATAAATGGCAACCCTTATTAACAAATCTCCATACTCTTGATATATAATATTCTATTAATAGGGTACGTGAAACCACACTATCAGCTTTTTGAAGAGAATCTCACCTTAAGCTATTATATATGACATATTATACCCCGCATAAGGGATATAAATGGCACAACCTAGTTTTCAATAAATTCCCTAAATGTCAACTATTAGGTGCAGACCTAATGCATATGCTATGGGATTGCCCGAAAATAAAGCAACTGTAGTTAAAAGTTCAATACTGGATTAACACAGCTCTCAAAATGTCTTCTTTTACTTTTTCCAACCATAATATAATCCTCCTCTTTCCCTATAATAGTGCTATGCCTAATAATAAAATTATCAACTCTTGCACTTTGTGCATAAGTAGTCTCATCTTTCATAAATGGAAAGATAAGACAATACCCAAATTTACAGAAATTATAAGATTTATCAAAAAACAATGCATAATTGAACAGAGAGATACAGATACTAATGTAGATTCACAAGTACGCTCCTTTTTTGTGAAATGGTCAATTTTTATCCAATCGCTCTCAAAGGAAGAACAGGATATTATGATTTTTCCATTTAGGAATTCAGAACTAATTTTATTGGGAATTTTGTTTTGTTTTGTTTGTTTTGTATTGTTCTGTTTTATGTTATTATCACACTATGTTGGTCAGTCTTATAGGCATCTGTATAAGCTAAGTACTAACAAGATTCTGTACTAACAACACTTCTGTAGTGTACATCAATTGTCATATAACTGTATGTAATAAACACTACTATAAAGAAGAATATGCCAGATGCTGATCGAAAAATCCAGTATAAAACCTTTTAAAAACTTACTCCCAGTAAGTTCCCAGTTTAGCACTGCTGATGAGGTTAGGCTGGGACACCCAGTGAATGGGGCTGGGAAAACAAGAGCAGACCCTCCCCCTTCCCTGCATATGATGAGACAGATAACATAAACAGGAGCCAACAGGAGTCTGTAAATGCATGTATACATCTGACACTGTGGGGCTTGGTTAGGAGTCTGAAAATCAGCACAATGTTATTAAAAAATAAGCAAAACTATACATTTTTACAAAAAAAACCCAGATGGGCAATATATATGGATTGTCTACAAAACATTTATGCAAAGAAAAATCTAGCGTACAATGTCCCTTTAAGATTTTTATTGAGATCTCAGGCAGTGACAGTTGACTTGATTCACCAGTCTGAAAATAAGTTTTGGTGAGTAAAACTAGGTAGAAACCCTCTACTGTGAGTATAATGGCACAATGGATGGACCATACAATGATCTATTTCATGCAGCCTATGAGGCATAGATATCATTGGGCCTCCCACCAGCAGCTCCCAGTAGTGCATTGCTGCTCCTGAGCCTACCAAAGGATGCCAAAAGAATGATGAAAATTAGATAATAGAAGTAAATTGGAAAGTTGTGTAAAATGATATGCTCTATCTGAATCATAAGAGAAACATTGTTGGATTTCCTGTCCCTTTATAGATTAAGTTCTTATAGAATGAAAAGTGCTTGACCAGGAACAAACAACAGCCCAGTAGCTTGTTGTATTTGACAAGTTGCCATCTAGGAGCAGCCTCTTTTATCTCAATTGTGCTTCTCACAGAGGAGAAATTTCCTGAAGTATATCAGTCTGATCCTGACTAGTAAGGTCAGTCCAGCCCTGAAATACCAGGCAATCTTCCCCTGAACAAGGAACATAGCAATCCCAGACAATCGTTTTTCATTCCTTGTGCCTCATCAGTGAGGTGCAGCCATATACCTCTAAACACATTGGGCAGGGAGTCCACGTCGTCTGGTTTCCCCCAACACCTTTATGGATCATTATTCAAATGCATACAAAGGGCCTGATATTCAAAAGCTTGCTGGCATGGGGAGAAATCATGCAAAATATGGGATTTGTAATGAAGGTGTCTCTCCTTCACATCAAGAACCCTGCATAGAGAGATAAATATCTTTCAAATTAAAATTTGTATTTCTAACATTTTTTAGGGACCTCTCCATACTGACGAGCTGTCTTAGATCATCTCACCTGAGCAGAGAGGTTTTGAATATCAGGCCCAGAAAGTGAATCTTTCTACCAGGAACGAACAACAGCTCAGTAGCTTATTCTATGGCGAGTGACCACCTAGGAGCAGCCTCTTTTAGCTCAATTGTGCTTTTCACAGAGGAGAACTTTCCTGAAGTATATCAATCTGATCTCGCTTAACAAGGTCAGTCCAGCCCTGAAACGCCAGGCAATTCTCCTCTGAACAAGGAACATGGCAACCTCAGGCGGTCATTTCGGACCTTTTATAGAAAAACAAGCTGTGAAATTGAAAAATCCATCCAGGAAACAAAATATGTCACAAGGAAAGTAGAGTTTTTATGATCTCTGGATGCTTGTACTTGATTTAGACAACAAATTCCCTGACCACACTAATGCCGCAAATATCCACAGCAAACCCCCTTGTTTAATTTCACAAGGTTTCTAACATGGGTCTCGGTCTGTTCTGACAGATTTTAACATTTTATCATTTAGACTCTCTCACCACAATAGACTCACTATTGAGCTACAAGATCATGTAGCCAATATGGCTGATATATCTACATAACAGTTATGTATTTAGTTATTGTCACTTTCTGGTAGTTTATAGAATCACAGTTTCACTTCCACACAATACCCCTCCTCCTTTTGGAATGTGTTTTAGTACCAGGCTGTGTTTAGCTTTAGATGCCGACAGCATACGCTCTCGGCATTTATCATTGCACCAGTAGTTCTTGTGAACTGCTGGTGCAATGGCGCCCCCTGCAGATTCGGGGGTGTCAATAAACCCGATCGTATTCGATCGGGTTGATTTTTGTCCGTGGCCTCAGAGCATTGAGCTCAGGTCATGTCTGGGACGTTTCTGTAACAAACTCTATAAGCATTAGGGAAACACATGAGATGTCACCTTTAGAAGCAGATGGATATCTCTGGCAGGTCCATACTGATACCTGATACCAGTCATTGAGCTCAGGTCCAGAAGCTCTGGCTGGTTAACTCATGGCTGATACTTTTGCATACAAAATAACAGTGAATAAATATACAATAAACTCTATAAATGTGTAGCATGAATAAATAAAAAAAGCATTATTTAAACATGATCAGGGGTGTAACTAGATCTCACTGGTCTCCAGGGAAAATAGCTAAGGTGAAGCTACAGTGCCCCCTCTGGCTGTTTGTTATCAGCAGAAGCTAATGGGGTAGCCATGTAGGGGCAAGAGGAACTGCTTCTCTGTTAATGTGAATCATCCTTCCCCATCGTATAGTTCGCACCAGAGGATATGCACCTGGGCAGCCGTCCTGTACAACTATACAAACAAGAATTTCCCCCATATTAGCCCCCCTGTAGTGGCACCCCAGATGGGATCCCTAGAGGTGCAGGCCCCATCTTGAGGCTTCTCAGAGCCCCTTGTAATTATGCCCCTGAACCTGATATTTTTTGAGGCATGAAAACTGCTTTAAAAGCTGTTTATATTTATTTTGGAGTTGAAAGATATCTCATGTCTGTGTACAATTGGTCCTTAAGGTACTGACTGCTTATTGGCTCATTATTACTTATTGTAAATCTATAAAATGGTTTGCAAAAAAATGGTAAAAAAACAAATACATTTTAAAATTAAAGGACTAGTAAACACAGTAGATTTGCATAATCAACAAAAGCAAGATAACAAGACAATGCAATAGCACTAAGGGTCCTATCTATCAAGCTCCGAAAGGAGCTTGACGGCCCGTGTTTCTGGCGAGTCTTCAGACTCGCCAGAAACAGCAGTTATGAAGCAGCGGTCACAAAGACCGCTGCTCCATAACCTGTCCGCCTGTTCTGAGCAGGCAGACAGACATCGCCGGAAATCAACCCGATTGAGTACGATCGGGTTGATTGACACTTCCCTGCTGGCGGCCCATTGGCCGCGAGTCTGCAGGGGGCGGCGTTGCACCAGCAGCTCTTGTGAGCTGCTGGTGCAATGCTGAATACGGAGAGCATTTGTGATTGGCTGATGGCTGTCACATGGTACGTGTATGCATTTGTGATTGGCTGATGGCTATCACATGGTACAGGGGGAGTGGAAATAGACATAACTTTTAAAATTGTCAGAACAAAAATCTACTACTCATTTGAAGTTCATACTTAGGCCTCTATTTAACAAAGTCTGGTGGACCTGATCCGACAGTGCAGATCAGGTCCGCCAGACCTCGCTGAATGCGGAGAGCAATACGCTCTCCGCATTCAGCATTGCACCAGCAGCTCACAAGAGCTGCTGGTGCAACGTCGCCCCCTGCAGACTCACGGCCAATGGGCCGCCAGCAGCGAGGTGTCAATCATCCGGCGATGTCTGTCCGCCTGCTCAGAGCAGGCGGACAGGTTATGGAGCAGCGGTCTTTGTGACCGC
The DNA here is from genome assembly GCF_027579735.1 of Bombina bombina. Classification (NCBI taxonomy): domain Eukaryota; kingdom Metazoa; phylum Chordata; class Amphibia; order Anura; family Bombinatoridae; genus Bombina; species Bombina bombina. The sequence continues at coordinate 26,986,042 of NC_069506.1, read as the reverse complement.
TGCTTCATAACTGCTGTTTCTGGTGAGTCTGAAGGCTCGCCAGAAACACGTGCCCAGAAGCTCACTACAGAGCTTGTTAAATGGGCGCCTATGAGCGTAAGACGAGGCACAGCTCTGAGCTGGAAAATACTGATACCATAGATATGTATAGATGCTGGTAGCATGAAGCATTTAGCTTAAAGGGATAGTAAAGTCCAAATTAAACTTTCATGATTCAGATAGGGCATGTCATTTTAAACAACTTTCTAATTTACTTTTATTATCAAATTTGCTTTGTTCTCTTGTTATTTTTAGTTGAAAGCTAAACCTTACCTAGGTAGGCTCATATGCTAATTTTTAAGCCCTTGAAGGCCACCTTTGCATTTGACAGTTTTTCACAGCTAGTGGGCGTTAGTTCATGTGTTTCAGATAGATAACATTGTGCTCACGCACGTGCAGTTATTAAAGAGTCAGCACTAATTGCCTGAAATGCAAGCCTGTCAAAAGAACTGAAATAAGGGGGCAGTCAGCAGAAGCTTAGATACAAGGTAATCACAGAGGTAAAAAGTACATTTCTATAACAGTGTTGGTTATGCAAAACTGGGGTGTGGTAAATAAAGGGATTATCTTTTTAAACAATAACATTTTGGGTGTTTACTACCCCTTTAAATCAGGTCTGATCAAATCTTTAGTGCTAGCAAAAAGTAATAAGTGATCCCTTATATACAGATAAGACAATTGCCTCATGTTTCGCTGGGAGATTCATATAGATAAATGATAATAATATATGTTCAAACACGACAACCTTGTCATTTAGCAAATTAGTTACATTTTTTATTACAAGAAAAAACAATATATCATTGAAAGCTAATACAAAGGACCCTATTACACACTCCTTTATTTAACAGTATTATAAATACTGTACCCCTCATATAAAGCAGCACTGATGTAATGTAAGGATTAGCTGTGAAACTAAATGTGCCAATGCCTGTCATTTTCATTGAAATGTTCTTGTCATAATGGAAAAGTTTTCTTTGACTTAAATGCATCAGTAAATCAGAATTCAGAACTCTTTATAAAACAGTAATTACCTGTAGCATCTGTATACACAAAGGAGAAACAAGCTGAACAGAATGTTTAAGAAGTTTTATTTTTAACATTAAATGTGTGTTATATAATATTATTTTTCTATATAATAGTTTCTTAAAATGACAGTGTTTTATGATTTTTTCTTAATGCATCTATTTTACATTCTGGAGTGCATTAAACTGTTTACAAAAAGCTCCTATACATTAAAGGGACACTGTACCCAATTCTTTTCTTTTGTAATTCAGAAAGAGCATGCAATATTAAGCAACTTTCTAATTTACTCCTATTATCAATTTTTCTTCATTCTCTTGCTATCTTTATTTGAAAAAGAAGGCATCTAAGCTTGTTTTGGGTTCAGTACTCTGGACAGCAATTTTTTATTGGTGAATGAATTTATCCACCAATCAGCAAGGACAACCCAGGTTGTTCACCAAAAATGGACCGGCATCTAAACTTACATTCTTGTATTTCAAATAAAGATACCAAGAGAATGAAGAAAATTTGATTAAAGGAGTAAATGAGAAAGATGCTTAAAATGTTAGGCTCAATCTGAATCATGAAAGAAAAAATTTGGGTACAGTGTCCCTTTAATTTTGCCATTTGAAATAGCTGATTTGCCTGTTGTAGTTCCAGTTGTACAGAAAGTTTCATTATTTCCGTACTGGTTATCGAAAAGAACTGTGAATGTGAACCAAAAGATTGGATGCAATCATGCCCCCCATTGAGGGGGGGGGGTGGCGTGACAGAGAGGTACTAAAAAGTTAATTTTCCATTGTTCTCTTGAAGTTCTGGTCTTTGAGTAAACAGTGAGAAATAAAATAAAGAGGACTTTGTGTAAACAATTAGACAGATAACAGGTCTTCTCTCCCTACACACTTGGTCCATTTTATTGGCTTGCGTTTTCAATTATCTGAGACAGTTATTTTTTATGCAAAAATAAACCTAATGGAGTATTTTTCCATATGTTTTATACTCTGCAGATGGTATAACAAGTTTTTGTAAACACATTAAAAATAACTTTAAAGTACATTGTCCCTTTAATGTGAACTACATCAATGAATTGCTGCCTTTTTCTAATGTCTCTTACGCCATCTTTTCTTTCTCTCTCTGCTCTCAGTATTTCTCTCCAATTGGCCGCTAGCAGGAGGTGTCAATCAACCTGATCGTATGAGATTGGGTGTATCGATGTCCGCCGCCTCTGGTGAGGCACACGAATTAAAGAGCAGCGGTCTTAAGACCACTGCTTCTTAACTCCTGTTTCTAGCGAGCCTGAAGGCTCGAGCGGAAACAGGGGTATTTGACCCCATTCGGGCCATGATAAATCATTCCTTTTTATCTTTTCCCTAAAACTTAGCTCCCTTCCATAAGAGCAGGAGTGTTCGAAGGCTTCAGTCAAAATCTATGTAAATACTGAATGTAATTTACTGTATTATACATAGACTTCATTGTTTGTGTATGAAAACAAAAAAACGTAATACTTGAATGTACCACTAGAATATATTTTACAGATAATGCTTTAATGTTAGCATTTAATATTTAAATGGTTACAAGCAACGTTGCATTTGTCTAGGAAAACATTTGTTCTACTTTTTGATCATAGAAAAACAATATTTACATTGGAGGATTTCCTGTTATTTTAGGGCTGGACTGACCTTTATAGACGGGATCAGACTGATATACTTAAAGCACAATTGGGCTGTTCATGGGTGTCAATTTGCCAGATAACAAGCTACTAAAGTATTATTCATTCCATGTGGAGTGCTTCTACTTGTTGTGTTATATATATATTCCTGGAAAAAGGTCACACTCACAGGTCTTTGGATAAAGCAAGTAAAATACTTTTTAATGAAACGTTTTCGGGGAATTTCTCCCCATCATCAGCATAAACACAAACTGCATCAAACAAACTTATGTAGAAAATACAAATAATTAAACTAATTTCAAAAACCTGTGTAAAGTGTCCTCTCAGTGTGGTGGCGCCAAACATTGTGTGAGTGGAACGCAAGCTGCGTTCCACTGTGTGGACCGGAAGTGCTAAATGTGATACTCTTTCCGGTACTAGCATTATTCAAACAAATTAATTTTTAGCAAATATTCTTGCAATAATTACATCTTATAAACTAAAGATGTCAAAATACCAAAGTGTACAAAATAATTCATTATATATACCCCGTGTTGTCTGTGTATAGCACTCTATGTGAGTTACATGGTTTGCGTGAATCAATCTTGCATGTGGGGTCTTACCCATTGAAACAATCTTATGTATGTTTATATGTGCTATCATCTTGTTGTTACCCGCTATGTTATTTCCGACTTCCTCATACTTATTTTCCTATATGTGTCTCTCGATCAGCTGTGTGGGCTCTGTATATGACCCCGCTGTCATAGTCTGGTTGTCATAGGAACCGTTGGCTGTGCCGGATCTAGTTAGGCGGATGGATCTATTGTTTGCCCCTTAGTTTTATGTATCCTTACTGTGTCAAGGGATGGATACGCGGTATGCACTAATAGTGGTTATATAAACCATCTCTATATTCTACCTGTTCTAATAAGGACTCTTCTAAGGTATCCATATGGGCTATGTGCTAAGTACACATGAAAACTAAAAAAATATACAATTAAAAAGTAAAATATATGAAAGCAACTCTACTTTTGTTGCTGCAATGTACACTTAGTGTGAGTTATATGTGTTTGGTTTTGTTTGTAGATTATATCTATCCCACTTGTTTGTCTCCATACCCCTTATACACACTATATATATCACATATGCTTTGTATAATTTTAAGCAAACTGTTGTTTCCATATTACTTCATATGGTTACTTTATGGCACATTATTATATATTAACTTCCTTCCAGATTTCTGTTTTTAATAAATGTTCTATAATAGTCCCAATTCTATGACCTTGTATGATGTATTTGCACAACCTGACATGGGGTGGGTATGGGGTAGGTTTTCCTCAACTCAGGGGTTACTTTCAACCCCTGGTTGTTGTCTGTCCATAGTTCATTATCCTGTGGCTCTGTAGTGTTCCTACTGGTCAATTTCTTGTATCCTTTATCTAGGAATCATCACCTGGGCTTGTTATAGATAGATAGTATCCTTGGATTTGTTACATGATTTAAGGCTGCTCAATATGGCAACTAAGAACTTTCACCATCCGCATACAAATAAAATATTCAAGATCAAACACTCAATATCCTGTAACACTACATTTGTAGTATATTTGCTATTTTGCCCATGTGCCCGGTTCTATGTGGGTAAAACGAGCGGAACACTCCGCGAAAGGATGGCCAACCATAGACGGGCCATACGGCTGGCGTTGGACCAAGGAGATTCAGACCAACCAGTGGCCAGACACTGTGCAAGAATGGGACACCAGGTGTCCACCATCAGGTACATCCTGATAGATCACATCCCCCCCCCCTGGACAGGGGAGGTGATAGGAATAAGGCCTTGCTAAGAAGAGAGGCGGAGTGGATGTATAGATTGGGCACTATAGCCCCAGGAGGACTAAACTCCCCTCCAGATTTTAAGGCGCTCATTTAAGTAGGGATACACACAGGGTTATGGCATATAGACCTAGAGTAATATGTAGCGATGCACTGGAAGTCAGGCCCCTTGAGGGGTAGACTACTGAGTGCGGGGCGCACCTCCTGTTTGTTGGGGGGGGGGGACATGGAGATGATTCCCTCCAAGTTAACAGTACTCGGTCTTCTTTTTCCAATTACCCACAAGAACTCAAGTAGACTTAAAATACTGAGCAGCCTTAAAATATTGAGCAGCCTTAAATCATGTAACAAATCCAAGGATACTATCTATCTATAACAAGCCCAGGTGATGATTCCTAGATAAAGGATACAAGAAATTGACCAGTAGGAACACTACAGAGCCACAGGATAATGAACTATGGACAGACAACAACCAGGGGTTGAAAGTAACCCCTGAGTTGAGGAAAACCTACCCCATACCCACCCCATGTCAGGTTGTGCAAATACATCATACAAGGTCATAGAATTGGGACTATTATAGAACATTTATTAAAAACAGAAATCTGGAAGGAAGTTAATATATAATAATGTGCCATAAAGTAACCATATGAAGTAATATGGAAACAACAGTTTGCTTAAAATTATACAAAGAATATGTGATCTATATAGTGTGTATAAGGGGTATGGAGACAAACAAGTGGGATAGATATAATCTACAAACAAAACCAAACACATATAACTCACACTAAGTGTACATTGCAGCAACAAAAGTAGAGTTGCTTTCATATATTTTACTTTTTAATTGTATATTTTTTTAGTTTTCATGTGTACTTAGCACATAGCCCATATGGATACCTTAGAAGAGTCCTTATTAGAACAGGTAGAATATAGAGATGGTTTATATAACCACTATTAGTGCATACCGCGTATCCATCCCTTGACACAGTAAGGATACATAAAACTAAGGGGCAAACAATAGATCCATCCGCCTAACTAGATCCGGCACAGCCAACGGTTCCTATGACAACCAGACTATGACAGCGGGGTCATATACGGAGCCCACACAGCTGATCGAGAGACACATATAGGAAAATAAGTATGAGGAAGTCGGAAATAACATAGCGGGTAACAACAAGATGATAGCACATATAAACATACATAAGATTGTTTCAATGGGTAAGACCCCACATGCAAGATTGATTCACGCAAACCGTGTAACTCACATAGAGTGCTATACACAGACAACACGGGGTATATATAATGAATTATTTTGTACACTTTGGTATTTTGACATCTTTAGTTTATAAGATGTAATTATTGCAAGAATATTTGCTAAAAATTAATTTGTTTGAATAATGCTAGTACCGGAAAGAGTATCACATTTAGCACTTCCGGTCCACACAGTGGAACGCAGCTTGCGTTCCACTCACACAATGTTTGGCGCCACCGCACTGAGAGGACACTTTACACAGGTTTTTGAAATTAGTTTGATTATTTGTATTTTCTACATAAGTTTGTTTGATGCAGTTTGTGTTTATGCTGATGATGGGGAGAAATTCCCAGAAAACGTTTCATTAAAAAAGAATTTTACTTGCTTTATCCAAAGACCTGTGAGTGCGACCTTTTTCCAGGAATATTTATTACATGTTTGCACCCAGGCAGATGACCACTGGAGGGTAACACTGTACACCGGATGGGATTATATATATATATAACCGTAGTGAAAGAAGAGACACTCACAACTCTTAATAACTTCAAATATTTAGAACTTTATTGTTGTAATTTATCCATCATAGGGTTCAGTCAATGTTTCGGTATATGTGAGTAAAAACAGTATCCATCTAAAGGATACTATGAGATATTTTCTGTTAATATCAGATACTAACAAGCAGGATGCTATCTAGCCTTAAGCCAGGTGGCAATGGCAGAATAATAAGCAGAATAAAAACACTGCAGTAATTCTCAGCACTCATATAAATGCTATGGATGTGCTGCTGTCTATCTATCAATGTTAAGCAAGAAGCGCTCAGCCAAAACATTACGACTGCTCCAGCTGGGGTCTAGCAATTGCTTTTATGCCTATCTGATGATTTAATTATTAAATCTGCGGCTCCACTTGGCTATGGGTAACATATTTACCAGCTACAATATGATTTAAATATCTAAGAAAATATCTTGAGAAAGATTCTTAAAGGGACATTAAACCCACATTTTTTCTTTCATGACTCAGATGTAGAATACCATTTTAAACAACTTTCTAATTTACTTCTATTATCTATTTTGCTTCATTCTCTTGATATTCTTTCCTGAAAAGCATATCTAGATAGGCTCAGTATCTTCTGATTGGTGGCTGCACTTAGATGCCTCATGTGATTGGCTCATGTGCATTGCTATTTCTTTAACAAAAGATATCTAAAGAATGAAGCAAATTAGATAATAGAAGTAAATAGGAATGTTGTTTAAAATTGTATTTTCTATCTGAATCATGAAAGAAAATGTTGTGGTTTAATGTCCCTTTAATAAACACTGATCATGGAAAATGCTACATAGTGAATGCATGACCGGTGCAGGAGCTCTTTTATATGTGTCACTAATAAACCACAGCAGAAGTGATAAGATTACAAATATCTGAGATTTTTCCAAAGGAGTATGTCCATGAAATGCAAAACAATGCAAAGGTTGATTTTAAAACATTTATTTTATATGCAGAATTATTGCAATACAGTGATTTATTGTTGAAATATTCTATAAACTGTACTTTTAACACCAAATGTTAGGTGCTGGTGCCTATGTATCCCACAGTGACCTTGTTATATTAATTAAACCTTGTAGTTCTGTCTCCCGTGGGCACACACAACAGCTGGGTTTTGTGCCCCTGCTTGCTTGGCATTCAGTTGAAGAATTTTTTGCTTTGAACAGCACATCCTGGAACAGAAGCAAACGCTGACACTACGTATACTGGGATAAATTATCCCCCAACTGATTCCGACCTTAAGCCTCATGTGAAGTTAAAGGATGGAGTAGAAACTGACCTGTGTTTTCAGAAACATGTAGCAAGAAATGTTAAACTGCTTCACTCTGAGATACACATTATTTATTTATGACGTTTGGGTTCATCATACTGAGAATATTCGCAACACACACAGTAGACTGGAATAAGCGAACAGTAAATGAGTATAATAACTAATGTTCCTGTGTTCAAACTCAAACACTTGACTAGAGAATCTAAATAATTTGAATGACAAAATAAAATATAGAAAACTGATAATCACCCTGGTGCTTAAAGGGACAGTATACACTCATTTTCATATAACTGCATGTAATAGACACTACTATAAAGAATAAGATGCACAGATACGGATATAAAAATCCAGTATAAAATGGTTTAAAAACTTACTTAGAAGCTGTCAGTTTAGCTCTGTTGAAACGGTAGCTGGAAAGCCCACTGCAAGTGGGAAATAAGACCCTCCCCCTTCTTTTGCATATGAAAAGACCCTTTACACAAACAGGAGCAAGCTGGAGAAGGTAGCTGACGGTATTCACATAAAACTTTGGGGCTTGGTTAGGAGTCTGAAAATCAGAGCAATGTTATTTAAAAATAAGCAAAATTATAAATTTAAAAAAACAAAAAAACTTTATGGGCTATATAAATAGATCATCTACAAAACATTTATGCAAAGAAAAAATGAGTGTATAATGGCCCTTTAAATCAGTGACTGTCACGTGATACCAAATACTAGTACAAAAGCCCTTATGTCATGTATTAAAGTGATGGTAAACTCTCCCCTTAAAAAAAATCAGATATGGAATGTTAGCGATATTTTAGATAAAGTTTAATTCATCAGATGTAATGAAGTTGCGCTATAACTTACTTTTTAATATAGATATAAAGTTCCCATACCCTTCGCTCTGCCGCCCACTTCAAAAGTAAATTATTCTATGAACTAATGGTTTTCACATCCCATAGAAAGTATTAGAAGTCATTACGCGATAACTTATACAAGGTTTTTAATAAAAGTGCAAACGGTTAAAGGACCAGTCAACACAGTAGATTTTAGAGAATAGTTATACGATAGCGCAATCACTATGGATAGTCCTATATAAGCCACTCTTAAGTACTTATCTCCTTCCACGATAAGTGATTATTAGAAAATGAATATGAAAAAGTAAGAGGGCGCTACAAGTAGCAATAGGATCTTTCAACAAATGTGAGTCAATGATTAGTATCAAAATCTCTTAGTCAAATATTTTTTTTTTTCGATAGACGTAACAAACATATTATAAGTGTTACAATTTAATTACATCAACTTTGTGTCCTAAGTTTAAAAAACATATGCAATTGAAACGTATGTGTCAATTAGGAACAAACCTTTCCAAATGTGTTATATACTTAGACGGTCTGGGATCAGATTCTATAATAGAGGTGTGTGAGAGAGAATCTCAAACCATAAAATTAAAGTCAAAATGTTCCCAGGGATGATCTTAATAGATCTTTGAACACTTATTAATTATCTTTAAGGGTTATGTTTAAATCTCATATATGATATTACCATACTTCTATAATAAAAGTTATTTATTTTCTGTATTTTTACAGGTTTAAAATGGCATGTATTCTATAGGTACATGAAATTTTCCCAAGTTCAGAAAACATAAAAAATTCCCTTAAACTGCAGTATACTCTTAAAATTTACAAGATATGCCACAACTCTGAGGGTCAAAACTGAGTTTGTTAAAATGTCCCGGAGCGCGCTCCAATTACTTGTTAGCCAATTTGACATATAAAGTCTCGTACAAAAAAAGCCACTTTTGGAGTCACTGTGAAATTAGTTATAATGTCCCGGTCTTACTGTAACTTCTTATTTGAATGTCACACTTGGTGAAGCAGTTCTTTAGCCCACTCGATTGCACCTCACTTAGTTGTGAAGAGAACACCTTTTTTAAAGTGTATTGTCTGGAAGTCTCTTTGATACCTTAGTTGCTGTTTGTTGACCCGCCAAATCGTGTAGTGGTTAATTCTTTCAAACCGTGTGATGTCAGCATACGTCACAATGTTCTGTTGTTCCAAACACTGCTTTAGAATTTTGTTTTCGGACTCTTTAATTTACACTTGCACAAGTGATTTTAGATTGAAAATCACACCCAATATAGCCCAATATAGTGGGTGAAACGCGTAGAAGCTGTGAGCCAAAGCATACTTAGCTGTGTACACACCCAGAGGATCTGTGTCTGCGATTACTATAGGTGATAGGAAATCTGCGTACATTTGTACTAAGTGCAGAATTTCTAACCTTTTCAAGATAGCAGACAGCGGTGAGGGTGTGATTTTGAATCTAAAATGTTTGTTTAATGTTTGTTACATCTATCGTAAAAAAAAATTTGACTAAGAGATTTTGATACTAATCATTGACTCACATTTGTTGAAAGATCCTATTGCTACTTGTAGAGCCCTCTTACTTTTTCATATTCATTTTCTAACACAGTAGATTTGCATATTCTATAAATGCAAGATAACAAGACAATGCAATAGCACTTAGTCTTAACTTCAAATGAGTAGTAGATTTTTTTCTACTTTTTAAAAGTTATGTCTATTTCCACTTCCCCTGTACCATGTGACAGCCATCAGCCAATCACAAATGCATACACGTACCATGTGACAGCCATCAGCCAATCACAAATGCATACACGTACCATGTGACAGCCATCAGCCAATCACAAATGCATACACACTTATTCTGTAAATTCTTGCACATGCTCAGTAGGAGCTGGTGACTCAAAAAGTTTAAATATAAAAAGACACATTTAGTTAATGGAAGTAAAAATTGGAAAGTTGTTTAAAATTGCTGCTCTATCTGAATCATGAAGTTTAATTTTGACTTGAGTGTTCCTTTAATACACTGGGGAAGGCTGTCGATACATTGAAAAAAATAACACCTAGCTTAACTAGGTGTAAAAGAGAAAAAAATGCTTTTTGAGATCTATTTCCCATTGGAATTTCAAACTTGCAAATAATGTAAATGTTTTAATGTAGAAATAACTTGTAATATGTAATATTTATTGTTTCCCCATGTATATGAATAGTTGCACTATGTTCTTATGGAAAAATCATTATGTATTTACATATAAAAATGTATGCAAGCACATATCTACAGAATTCAAACTAGACCTATGCCTAGGGCAGCAATACATATATTAATAAAGCTGAAAATATAATTCTAATAAAAAATAGTATTTGCTTATATGTAAAAACATGTATTATAAATAAGTGTATCTTTGTTTTTCTTTAGAGGTGATCACAGGTAAGGAGCACAGATGTTAAACGTAATTTTTATAGTGTAAGGTTTCAAGAAATCCAATATTGGTTGGAAGCGTTAACACAATGTTAACTTATACCTACACGTAAAGAGCGACTGCACGCAATGCGCTAAATATTTCAATGGAAACCTGGTACTAAAATGGAGCCATAAACTACTTTAAGCTGTCGGCCACTTCGGTAGTTTACGGCTCCATTTTTTAAGGCTCAGTGGAAACAAGCCCTATCTGTTTTACACACTGGGGTGTATTCATTTGTTTTAAATAGCTCATTTACCTTTATTTTGTCCTCTAAAATAGCTGATTTTGTCTGTTGAAACAATTGTATAGTTCAATATCCCTTTAAATGTCTGCATGTCTGTACTGGTATGTGTAAAAGGGATGATAGCTATGGAGGAGAGCTGACTAGCATATAGGAGACAAAATATACTAGATTTGCATAATTAGGGAAATTCAATAGTCATAGCTTTAGTTTGTTCCCTTTATTATGTGTGAAGCTCAGTGTCTCAGTACTGAGAGCAGCTGGATTTGTTTGGAATTGACTTATTTTCTATAGCAGTCAGATTCAGGCTCCCTGCAACCAGTGTTTGCTGCACCTGCTACTCGTGTGCTGCACATACAGCAAAGATGGAGTTAAAAACAACCTATCTGTTCCAATAGCAGAGCTCAGCTGTCTCCAGGAAAGGGCCATGTGACTGTGTGATTCCTCCTCTGTCTTAGCACCAGCTGCTTGTGCAGAAGCTCTGGCACACAGGCACATCCCAGCACCTCTCTGCTAACTTGCTCTGACAAGCATCACATTGCTTTCTAAGCTCAGGTAGGCAAATCCTCTTGTGTCAGCTACTGTTTCCTTGGCAGATGCTGCCTTTTTATTATTGCCAGCTCTTGCACCCAGCAGATTTTATGGGTCTTTATTAGCTTCTACACACCTGACAGTGTCTAGTATACCTTGCAAGCTCCTTCACACCTGACAGACTCTAGAATACCTTGATCGCTTCTGCACACCTGACAGACTCTAGAATACCTTGCTAGCTCCTTCACACCTGACAGACTCGAATACCTTGCTAGCTTCTGCACACCTGACAGACTCGAATACCTTGCTAGCTCCTTCACACCTGACAGACTCGAATACCTTGCTAGCTCCTTCACACCTGACAGACTCTAGAATACCTTGCTAGCTTCTGCACACCTGACAGTGTCTAGTATACCTTGCTAGCTCTTTCACACCTGACAGACTCTAGAATACCTTGATCGCTTCTGCACACCTGACAGGGTCTAGAATACCTTGCTAGCTTCTGCACACCTGACAGACTATAGAATACCTTGCTAGCTTCTGCACACCTGACAGACTATAGAATACCTTGCTAGCTTCTGAACACCTGACAGGGTCTAGTATACCTTGCTAGCTTCTGCAAACCTGACAGACTCTAGAATACCTTGCTAGCTTCAGCACACCTGACAGGGTTGAGAATACCTTGCTAGCTTCTGCACACCTGACAGGGTCTAGAATACCTTGCTAGCTTCTGCACACCTGACAGGGTCTAGTATACCTTGCTAGCTCCTTCACACCTGACAGACTCTAGAATACCTTGCTAGCTTCAGCACACCTGACAGGGTCTAGAATACCTTGCTAGCTTCAGCACACCTGACAGACTCTAGAATACCTTGATCGCTTCTGCACACCTGACAGACTCTAGAATACCTTGCTAGCTCCTTCACACCTGACAGACTCGAATACCTTGCTAGCTTCTGCACACCTGACAGACTCGAATACCTTGCTAGCTCCTTCACACCTGACAGACTCGAATACCTTGCTAGCTCCTTCACACCTGACAGACTCTAGAATACCTTGCTAGCTTCTGCACACCTGACAGTGTCTAGTATACCTTGCTAGCTCTTTCACACCTGACAGACTCTAGAATACCTTGATCGCTTCTGCACACCTGACAGACTCTAGAATACCTTGCTAGCTCCTTCACACCTGACAGACTCGAATACCTTGCTAGCTTCTGCACACCTGACAGACTTCTGCACACCCAGCAGATTTTATGGGTCTTTATTAGCTTCTACACACCTGACAGTGTCTAGTATACCTTGCAAGCTCCTTCACACCTGACAGACTCTAGAATACCTTGATCGCTTCTGCACACCTGACAGACTCTAGAATACCTTGCTAGCTCCTTCACACCTGACAGACTCGAATACCTTGCTAGCTTCTGCACACCTGACAGACTCGAATACCTTGCTAGCTCCTTCACACCTGACAGACTCGAATACCTTGCTAGCTCCTTCACACCTGACAGACTCTAGAATACCTTGCTAGCTTCTGCACACCTGACAGTGTCTAGTATACCTTGCTAGCTCTTTCACACCTGACAGACTCTAGAATACCTTGATCGCTTCTGCACACCTGACAGGGTCTAGAATACCTTGCTAGCTTCTGCACACCTGACAGACTATAGAATACCTTGCTAGCTTCTGCACACCTGACAGACTATAGAATACCTTGCTAGCTTCTGAACACCTGACAGGGTCTAGTATACCTTGCTAGCTTCTGCAAACCTGACAGACTCTAGAATACCTTGCTAGCTTCAGCACACCTGACAGGGTTGAGAATACCTTGCTAGCTTCTGCACACCTGACAGGGTCTAGAATACCTTGCTAGCTTCTGCACACCTGACAGGGTCTAGTATACCTTGCTAGCTCCTTCACACCTGACAGACTCTAGAATACCTTGCTAGCTTCAGCACACCTGACAGGGTCTAGAATACCTTGCTAGCTTCAGCACACCTGACAGGGTCTAGAATACCTTGCTAGCTTCTGCACACCTGACAGGGTCTTGAATACCTTGCTAGCTTCTGCACACCTAACAGGGTCTAGAATACCTTGCTAGCTTCTGCACACCTGACAGACTCTAGAATACCTTGCTAGCTTCTGCACACCTTGCACACTCTAGAATACCTTGCTAGCTTCTGCACACCTGACAGACTCTAGAATACCTTGCTAGCTTCTGCACACCTTGCACACTCTAGAATACCTTGCTAGCTTCTGCACACCTGACAGACTCTGGAATACATTGCTAGCTTTTGCACACCTGACAGACTCTGGGACTCCTTGCTAAATTCTGAACATCGGACAGACTCTAGAATACCTTGCTAGCTTCTGCACACCTGACAGACTCTGGAATACTTTGCTTGCTTCAGCACAATTGACAGACTCTAAGATTCTTAGCTAGCTTCTGCACATCTGGCACACTCTGTGATTCTTTTTTAGCTTCTGCACACCTGGCATGCCTGTTAGGCTCTGATATGCATTGCTATCTTCTTCACACCTAACAGACTTCCTTGTAAAGCTTCTGCAAACCTGGCAGACTCTGGCAACATTGCTAGCTTGTGCACACCTGGCAGAATCTGGGGGTACATTGCTAGCTTGTGCACACCTGGCAGACTCTGGGGAACATTACTAGCTTATAAACACCTGGCAGACTCTGGGGAACATTGCTTGCTTCTATACACCTTGCAGACTCTGGGGTACATTGCTAGCTTATAAACACCTGGCAGACTCTGGGGAACATTACTAGCTTATAAACACCTGGCAGACTCTGGGGAACATTACTAGCTTATAAACACCTGGCAGACTCTGGGGAACATTGCTTGCTTCTATACACCTTGCAGACTCTGGGGTACATTGCTAGCTTCTGCACACCTGGCAGACTCTGGGGTACATTGCTAGCTTCTACACATCTGACAGACTCTGAAGTACATTTCTAGCTTGTGCACACCTAGCAAACTCTAGGATACATTGCTAGCTTGTGCACACCTGACAAACTCTGGGATACATTGCTAGCTTGTGCACACCTTGCAGACTCTGGGGTACATTGCTAGCTTCTACACACCTGGCAGACTCTGGGGTACATTGCTAGCTTCTACACATCTGACAGACTCTGGAGTACATTTCTAGCTTGTGCACACCTAGCAAACTCTAGGATACATTGCTAGCTTGTGCACACCTGACAAACTCTGGGATACATTGCTAGCTTGTGCTCACCTGACAAACTCTGGGATACATTGCTAGCTTGTACACACCTGGCAGACTCAGGAATACCTTGATAGGTTTTGCACCACACTACCATCATCTGCTCCACCTAGCAAACTCAGTATCTCATCCCCAGTACCTGCACCCTCTGGCATTCAGAGCACCTTCTTCTGCTAGCTGATTTCTGCAGTGCTTCACGGAACTCTTCTCAGATATGAGAGCCCTGGATATATATGAAGCAAAGCATGATCTGCATTTGTTCCCCATACAATCGGACTGCTTATAGTTACTGCAGTGGCTGCCGGAGCTCTGTCTGGCATGTGGGACTAGCTGCCCTCGGTGAGTGTGTGCACTTTACATTGTCACTTGAAATGTAGGTCAATGTCATTAAATTTAATTGTACAAAATAATGAATCGTAAAAGAAAATGCTGGCTATATGTAGTGTGCAATGTATTACAGCTTTCATATGTTACAAAAGGGGGAAGAAGTGTTATTGTCCTGTTTGATCCCACTAGTATATGATGACAACGCTATTAATAATGATAACATAATGAACTATATCACCAATGACATCACATATGTTCCAGCACATAAAACAGTAGCTCTTGCACTGCACCATTGACTACTGATCCTGCAGTATAGTGAGTGATAACCTGTACAAAATAGTGCATCACCTTACTAGTACTATTAACAGCAAACCCCACACTAAAATTGCACCAAGCTTTGTGTTACTAGATCTATCTAACTGATGTAAAACAAAGAGAAGCACCAGAAAATGCAGAACAAAGTATTTCATTCTTTCACTGCATATATTAAAAACACACAACAAATTTACACTCATTTTTTAAAACCTCAAGTATAAAAGTATTGAGATATATATATATATATATATATATATATATATATATATATATATATATCTCAATCATATATATATCATTAAACTAAGTATCTCCACTATCTAAGTCCTGGGCAACTGCTTTCATCCCCCCCCAAATGTTTTGTATATAAAAAATCTATATCTCAACTTATTATTTGCAAGAACATGTCCATTCAAATGGGCAAAGCTTTCAGAAAGAGCAGACCTCCTTATCTAATCCCTTTCTCTCCACACAAAGACATTCTTATCTTATCTTTCTCTCTCTGTACACAATGCCCTGATTATCTAAAGCTCTCCATTCTGGTGAGATGATCTAAGAGTTCTTATCAGTACTGTGAGGTCCCTCAAATCTTTTTAGAAAGTTACATTTTATCTTGATTGCTGTTTATCTCAGTATGCAGCGTTCTTGACGTGAAGAAGAGACACCTAAACTACAATAGGCCAGATTACAAGTGGAGCACAATGGTTTGGGTGTGGGTTTTCACAATCGTTTGCACGCAGGTTAAATTGCACTCATATTACAAGTTGATGCATTCGCGATTTACGCTAGAATCATTACCGCAGTTTTAGAGCTCTGGTTAACTGTTTCGTGAAAATAAAAAGTTGCACAAAACAAATCAAAAACACATTACAAAGTATAGTTACACTCATAATAACACCAGCTAATAAAATTATTCACAAAAAATATTATGCACAAAAGTTATAGGGACTCAAAGATATGAGATCTCAGGTGTTAGAAAAAAAAAAGGCAGCCAAAGGACTTTAATATAGAGATGCATGCATAAACATATCTAAAGATGTATCTGTATGTATATTATTTTTTTAAAATATTAAAACTTAAACTGTAACAATAGCACCAATTGTAACTATGATACAATTCCCATAAAGTTCATTGTTATATATAGCAGTATCTGGAGACAAAGCTGGTCCAAGTTGGGTATCTACTTACTCTCCAAGACCTCAATCAGTATGAGGTAAGGGCCATGCAGTGCAAGAAGAGTCTGTCTTAGACACCAGGGTCATCCACTCGTTTTGCTTGCAGTGATTCAGGCTTGTGTTCCGGATCTCACACGTAGTGCAAGTAAAGAGACAGTGGAAAGAATAATGCAATCCTGTATCTTTATTTTATTTAAAAAAAAAAAAACACTATCTGTCAGAATTCAGTGCTCACATTTCTCAACATCAATAGCATATGAAGTCATTAGTACATATATAATAAAACCATGAAGTCCTCATGTAATTATCCAGAGAACACAAAAGTCCTGAAATACCAGCGTTTCTAAGTAATTCTGACTCGTTACGAAGGCGCTCACTGTCTATGGCATCTTCTTCAGAGGATATGGTCTTGGAGTGTAAGTAGATACCCATCTGGGACTAGCTTTGTGTCCAGATAATGCTTTATATAACAATTCACTTTATGGGAATTGTATCATAGTTACAAGTGGTACTATCGTTACAGTTCATGTTTGAATATTTTAATATTGTATATCCTTTTGTGTGCTAATCTATTTGGACCTATGTGATACTATATCACGTTCTTATAATGAATAATGATCTGGTTCGTAGGAGGATTGGTGCCTGTCCAGTGACTATACTGGTTTACTATTATATTTTACCTCTATATTAGTTTGCACCTATTCACAGTACTTGCTTTCTTTTCCATTTGTTCTCCTATATCGGGCTATGATACATTAGAGAGTATCTATATCCCAGTAAGTGTATTTGGGCAACACTCTGGAGGTAGGGTTTTGGGAAGTACAGCGCCTAAATGTCTATATATGTGTAAATATGTTTTTATGTATTTATATGTGAATAAATGTATTTACAGGCATATATACACATATAAACACATAAATAAATATGTGCACATATAAACACATAAATACATATGTACACATATAAATACATGTATAAAGTGCATCGGAGCCCTGTGCAGTTAAGAAGATGAAAACATGTTAAAGCATATTTATGCAATATTCATATTTAATAAAGTGTTATACTGTGTATTTACTGTTTAGCAGAATATGTCCCAAGACACCATGGTTCCATTTTCTACCTAAGGTAAAGTCCTTGGTCCTTGTATATCAATGTATTTATCAATGAAGTTTTCAATTGATTTGTTTTGAACAACTGTGTGAGCTAGCGAAAGGTTTTCTGGTCTATTTTATAGGGAGTAGGTGTGATCTTGTTATTAATTAATTGAAATTTAACCAATTGGTTTTAAGTGTGTGCTATATATGTATTGGGAGGAGTCCTAACACCTATGGCTATGATTACGGCAAATGCCAAAACGCGTAAGCCAGTCTAGGTGGTACGCCTGCTCCCACTTGATGCATCTTGTTCCTATTTTAAATGGTAAATAAAATTTGTTTTTAACTACGGACTGTCCGAACTTTCTTTGGTATTTTGCTCCACACCAGCAGGACAGATTGTTGGTAATTGCACTACAGTGGCTTTGTATACCGGAGTTGTTTTTGAATGCATTCTGGTGATATTTACCGGCTTCCATGTGTCTCTGACACACCTCCTCCTCCATTGGCCAGCTGAAGCACAGGATGGCCTACTACGTGATTGCAGAACACTGCAAACATCATCAGAGACGTCACCTCCCTTGGTGCAGCAAGACGTCACCTCCCGTGGTGCAACGAGACAGCGTGCTGTCTTAATGTGGTGAGTGAACTTGGCTTATCGGTACATGCAAGGTAGCGTTAGGGTTAATTTACAGCCGGCTGGGTTCCACCTGAAGCGGCAGCATAGCACAGTTGGTTGGGGTTGGTGACTACTTGAATTGTGGATTAGCAACAGGACAGGTACATTCTGGCTGGCTTGTGGGGAGTGAGAATGGATGATTTCTATGATATATGATTGAATCAGCCAATAGGATGAAACCTCAATCCTATTGGCTGATTGCAACAGCAAATATGATTTTATCAACCTAAATTCTGATTGGCTGATAGAATTCTATCATCCAATCGGAATCTAAGGGACGCCATCTTGGATGACGTCATTTAAAGGAACCTTCATTTGGGAAGAAGACGTCGAATGAAGAGGATGCTCCGCGTCAGATGTCTTGAAGATGGAGCCGCTCCGCGCCGGATGGATGAAGACTTCTGCGGGCTTGGATGAAGACTTCTGTCGGCTTCTTGGAGGATAGATGTTGGATCTTCAAAACTGTAAGTGAATCTTCAGGGGTTAGTGCTAGGGATTTTTAAGGGTGTATTGGGTGGGTTTTATTTTTAGATTAGGGTTTGGGTTGCAATAGAGCTAAATTCTCTTTTAAGGGCAATGCCCATACAAATGCCCTTTTTAGGGGAATGGGGAGCTTAGGTTTTTTTAGGTAGGTTTTTATTTGGGGGGGTTGGTTGTGTGGGTAGTGGGTTTTACTGTTGGGGGGCTATTTGTATTTTTTATTTACAGGTAAAAGAGCTGATTTCTTTGGGGCAATGCCCCGCAAAAGGCCCTTTTAAGGGCTATTTGTAGTTTATTGTAGGCTAGGTTTTTTTTTTTTATTTTGGGGGGGGGGGCTTTTTTATTTTCATAGGGCCCATAGATTATTTGTAATTAGTTTAAATCTTTGATAAAAAAATTTTTTTGTGTAACTTAGTGTTTATTTTTTTTTGTAACTTAGTGTTTGTTATTTTTTGTAACTTAGTTGTTAGTTTTTTGTAACTTAGTAATTTTTAGTGTAGATTTAAATTATTTGAGTAGGGTTAGGTGTTTAAATATATAATATAGTTAATTTAATTTGTAGTTTAATGTAATTTTAGTCTAATAGGGTAGATTAATTATTAGTTTAATATAGTTTAATGTAATTTTAGTCTAATAGTTAGGGTAGATTAATTAGTAGATTAATATAGTTTAATTTAATTTTAGTCTAATAGTTAGGGTAGATTAATTATTAGTTTAAAATAGTTTAATGTAATTTTAGTATAACAGTTAGGGTAGATTAATAAATAGTTTAATGTAGTTTAATGTATTTTTAGTATAATAGTTAGGGTAGGTTAATTATTAGTTTAATATAGTTTAATTTAATTTTAAAGGTAAGTTTAAATTTATTATAAGATAAGGATGAGGTAATATTTCATATAAAGTTAGCGGTTGTTAGGTTTAGGGGTTAATAGGTTAATTTAGGTTATGGTGATGTGGAGGGCTGGTGGTTTAGGGGTTAATAACTTTAGTTGCGGTGGGCTCCGTGAGCGGCGGGATAGGGGTTTATAACATAATGTAGGTGGCGGCGGAGTAGGGGGCGGCAGATTAGGGGTTAAGAACATAATGTAGGTGGCGGCGGGTCCGGGAGCGGCGGGATAGGGGTTAATAAGTTTATTAGAGTTGCGGTGGGCTCCGGGAGCAGCGGGATAGGGGTTAATAACTTTATTTAGTTGCGGCGGGGTCCGGGAGTGGCACGATAGGGGTTAAACAGTTTAGTATAGTGGCGGTGTTTAGTGACAGTATACAAATAAAGACCTATGTGAAGTTGGCACCCCATGTTTGTAAAAACTGAATTAAAATATACCATTTGTTTGTGCTGATTTGTGCTGCAAAAACAAACGTTTGTGCCGTTTTGGTTTCGTAGATATAGCGCATTATTTTTTATGAAACCCCACCCACTTTGCACCCCATGTTATTCAATTTTAAAAACAAATATACCATTTGTTTGTGCTGTGTTTGTGCTGATTTGTGCCGCAAAAACAAACGTTTGTGCCGGTTTGGTTTAGGAGATATTGCACATTATTTTTTTATGAAATCCCCCCACTTTGCACCCCATGTTATGCAATTTTGAAAACAAATATACCATTTGTTTGTGCTGCGTTTGTGCTGATTTGTGCCGCAAAAACAAACGTTTGTGCCGGTTAGGTTTCGGAGATATTAAGCATTATATTTGCTGAAACTCCGCCCACTTTGCACCCCATGTTATGCAATTTTAAAAACAAATATACCATTTGTTTGTGCTGCGTTTGTGCTGCAAAAATTAACGTTTGTGCCGGTTTGGTTTTGTAGATATAGCGCATTATTTTTTATGAAACCCCGCCCACTTTGCACCCCATGTTATTCAATTTTAAAAACAAATATACCATTTCTTTGTGCTGCGTTTGTGCTGATTTGTGCCCAAAAACAAATGTTTGTGCCGGTTTGGTTTCGGAGATATTCAGCATTATATTTGCTGAAACTCCGCCCACTTTGCACCACATGTTATGCAATTTTAAAAACAAATATACCATTTGTTTGTGCTGCGTTTGTGCTGATTTGTGCTGCAAAAATGAACGTTTGTTCCGGTTTGATTTCGGAGATATTGCGCATTATTTGTACTCTTTGATTCAAAAGTATTATAACAACAAAAATGTTCTTAAGTACAAATAGAATTATAAAACTTTGGGGTATACAAAAGAACAGATGCGACTTCCACACCAGAAAAAAATATTTAAAAACATATGGGGGAGATTACATCTCTGGCAACTGGAAAGAAACCTGTTTCAGTTTTCTATGCAGCGCAGCGGTGTAGCTGCTCAGCACAACAGTCTAGTTACGCTTAAACTAGACTGTTGCGCTGCATAACTACACTGCTGCGCTGCATAGAAAACTAGTGAGACAATTTTTTCCCCATTGCCAGAGATGTAATGCTCCTCTAAATGTTTTAAAAAAAAAACATGACTAAAAAAGAAGTAACTTATATAAGAAAACTTGCTTGAGTGCTTTTAAGCGCTTGTTAACTCTAAGCAAGTTAATATTGGGTTATCTGTGGTTAACATGACATTACAGGCGATTAATATGGCAACAAAGAGGTTAAATTGGCTAAAGGAGGTTTATTAGGCCTAATGGGGTTGAAGAGGGCTTTACTGCAATTTAATTGAAAATTTCATTTTTCAATTAAGTAGTGGGTTTCTACTTATTCACTTTGCAGTTAAATTACTTAAAGGGACATTGTACCCAAAAAAAATCTTTTGTGATACAGATAGAGCATGACATTTTAAGCAACTTTCTAATTTACTCCTATTATCAAATTTTCTTCATTCTCTTGGTATCTTTATTTGAAATGCAAGAAAGTAAGTTTAGATGCCGGCCCATTTTTGGTGATCAACCTGGGTTGGTCTTGCTGATTGGTGGATAAACTCATCCTCCAATAAAAAAGTGCTGTCCAGAGTGCTGAATAAAAAAAAAGCTTAGATGTCTTCTTTTTAAAATAAAGATAGCAAGAGAACGAAAAAAAAATGATAATAGGAATAAATTAGAAAGTTGCTTAAAATTGCATGCTCTATCTGAATCATGAAAGAAAAAAATTGGGTTCAGTGTCTCTTTAAGCTATGGTTTGGGCTCCTTCCCATCCATTACTCTTCAATAACTCCATGTATGCCGTATAAACCGGTATGTTACCATGTTAATCCCTTAATGCACAGGGCCAGATTTACATTTCGGGTGCCCATAGGCACAGAGCGCACTATACAGAGCGCATCCCCCTTGTTTTCTGTTACAGGCGGCTTCCATGGTGGCAGGGAAGGACCCCGGTGTAGGCTGCCCAATGAAATGCCTGCCTGTGCTGGACAGGCTTTTTAATGGGCAGCCTACACCGAGGTGCCTCTCTACCCCTACGGAAGCCACTGGTCATGGAGAAGAAGGAGGTGCGCTCTGAATAGTGTTCTATATAGAGCGCACCCTCCTTGTTGTTGCCGGTGTTCTGTCAAATTAGTTGACAGAACACCAGCAATTAGGCACGGGCACGGCTCCCCTCTGTGGAGGGCGCCTGTAGGCACATGCCTACTCTGCCTCATTACAAATCTGGCCCTGTAAATGCCACATTAACCTCTCTGGTTCAATGTTAACCCTCTTACATTTTGCTTTCTGGTGCAGTGTTAAAGGGACAGTATACACCAATTTTCATATAACTGCATGTAATAGACACTACTATAAAGAATAAGATGCACAGACACAGATATAAAAATCCGGTATAAAACCATTTAAAAACTTACTTAGAAGCTTCCAGTTTAGCTCTGTTTAATAGGATACTGGAGCACCCACTGCAAGTGGGAAATATCAGACACTCCCCCTTCCCCTTCCTTTGCATATGAAAAGACCCTTTACACAAACAGAAGCAAGTTGGAGTAGGTATACTTCGGTATTCTCCTAAAACTTTGGGGCTTGTTTAGGAGTCTCAAAATCAGAGCAATGTTATTCAAAAATAAGCAAAAACTATCAATTTTTTGGGCTATATAAATAGATCATCTACAAAACATTTATGCAAAGAAAAAATGAGTCTATAATGTCCCTTTAATCACTGGTGTTCTATATTTCCCTTAAAAAAACATCCACAAATTGTCTCTATCCAGCACAATAGTGTATTTTTATTTACAATTAATTACTGGTTGCAGACTAAGGATACATGTCCTAACATATGTGTAATATCTCAGTAGGCAAAACTAAACTAAAATATTATGTGCAATATCCACCAATTCGGCACAAACAGGGAACAAATGAAAATAGTTGTATGTAACATTTAATAACATAAAGTGCAAAGTCCGTGAGGATTGATAACATATAATATGCAGTATCTTCGAAACCAAATCGACACAAATGTTTCTTTTTGTGGCACAAATCAGCACAAACAAATGGGATTTTTGTTTTTTAAATTTAATAACATGGGTGCGTGGGCGGTGCTTGAGTTTACATAATCTAAAAATCTTGAATGTTCATTATCTCATAAACCGAACCGGCACAAACAATTGTTTTTGCAGCACAAATCAGCACAAACGCAGCACAAACAAATGCTATATTTGTTTTTAAAATGGCATAACATAGGGTGCAAAGTGGGCGGAGTTTCAGCAAATATAATTGGTAATATCTATGAAATCAAACCAGAACAAACGCTCGTTTTTGCAGCACAAATCAGCACAAATGCAGCACAAACAAATGGTATATTTATTTTTAAAATTGCATAACATGAAATGTATGGAGAACGTATTCAGGTCTGCGGCCACGATTTTAGGCGATGTCAGGCGAGCGTATTGGTGCCGTCGAATGCAGCACAGTTGACGGCTTGATAAGTAGGCCTCATAGTAACACATAAATATATACTGTATATATATACACATATTAACACATAAATATATATGTATATACACATAATAACACATAAATATATATGTATATACACATATTAACACATAAATATATATGTATATACACATAATAACACATAAATATATATGTATATACACATAATAACACATAAATATATATGTATATACACATATTAACACATAAATATATTTATTTATTTATTTATTTATAAAATATTTTACCAGGAAACATTGAGATTTCTCTCGTTTTCAAGTATGTCCTGGGTCCACAAAACATTGCATTGATACAATAGGGTACAATAATACAAAAACAATAATAATACACAATATATGCGAAAATTTAACATAGAACAGGTAGGAAATATTTAATCAACCATGACAGGTGCATTCTGTTTTGAGATATGTAGAGAGGGATCTCTTAAAGGATATTAGACTTGGGGAAGATTTGAAAGTGTGCGGGAGGTCATTCCATAACTGTGGCGCTCTGTAGGAAAAGGAGGATCGAGCTGCTTTCTTTTTGTATTGAGGCAAACTAAATAATGTGCTGGTACTGGATCGGAGGTTATAGGAGGTGGGAATAGCCGGGGAGAGCATTCTGCTCAGGTAGGGTGGAAGCTTCCCAGAAAGGCTCTTAAACACAAGGCAGGAAAGATGGAGGATGCGTCTGGATTCCAGCGACAGCCAGTTTAGTTCTTTTAGCATGTCACAATGGTGGGTCCTGTAGTTACATTGTAGCACAAAGCGGCAGAACGAGTTATACAATGTATTTAGTTTATTAAGGTGAGTTTGCGGTGCAGGTGCGTATACTACGTCCCCGTAATCCATGATAGGCATCAGCATTTGCTGTACAATCTTTTCCTTTACTGTAGGGCTGAGGCAGGATTTGTTTCTGTACAGGGCACCTAGTTTTGGATAAAGTTTGGATGCAAGTTTTTCTATGTGGAGGCCAAAAGATAGATTGGGGTCTAACAACATACCCAAGTATTTGAAAGAGTGGACTGCGGCCAGGGTGCAATTGGATTTTGTTTTGGTGCGTAGATGGGAATTTTGTAATTTGTGTAATTTAGGTCCCATTCCAAAGATCATTGTGACAGTTTTGTCAGTGTTTAGGAAGAGTTTGTTTTTTGAGATCCACTTTTCTACCTCTGTGAACTAGTCTTGGAGCACTGCCTCAAGATGCGGCAGATCGGAATTGTTTGCATAGATTACTGTGTCATCTGCGTACATGTGTACAGTTGAGGATTTGCAGATATTAGGCAGATCATTTATAAATAATGTGAATAATAATATATATGTATATACACATATTAACACATAAATATATACATAAATATATATGTATATACAAATAGTAACACATAAATATATATGTATATACACATAGTAACATAAATATATATATGTATATACACATAGTAACACATAAATATATATGTACAGGTGGCCCTCGTTTTACAATGGTTCAATGGTTCAATTTACACCGTTTCAGAATAACAACCTTTTCTTCCAGTCATGTGACTGCTATTGAAAAGCATTGAGAAGCAGTGCATTTATTAAAATAGCCAGCAGGTGGAGCTGTCCGCTTGTGTTGCAGCAAAGCCAAGCAAGCTGAAATTAATCAGTTTAACCAGACCTGAGCTATCAAGCAGATTTCAAAGGAACAAGATCTTCCTGTCTATAAATCAGTCCAGATTGGAATGCATAGAAAGAACTGTTTGCTGAAAAATGCAAGTGAAGTCTGTGTTGTGTGGTTATTTTATGAGGTTTATAATGCTGTTTAGCAAATGTTTTTGTTCATTTAACTTAGTTTAATTATATATTCTGTGTTGTGTGGTTATTTTATTAGGTTTATAATGCTGTTTAGCATTTAAAGTCTTCATTTCAAAGCTTTAAAAATAATGTATTAGGTGCTTATGACAATTTTGAGAGGGGCCTGGAACCTATCTCCCTCACTTCCCATTGACTTACATTATAAACTGGGTTTCAATTTACAGCGGTTTCGATTTACAACCATTCCTTCTGGAACCTAACCCTGGCGGAAACTGAGGGCTACCTGTATATACACATAGTAACATAAATATATATATATGTATATACACATACTAACACATAAATATATATGTATATACACATAGTAACACATAAATATATATGTATATACACATAATAACACATAAATATATATGTATATACACATATTAACACATAAATATACATGTACATACACATATTAACACATAAATATATATGTATATACACATATTAACACATAAATATATATATATGTATATACACATATTAACACATAAATATATATGTATATACACATATTAACACATAAATATATATATGTATATACACATATTAACACATAAATATATATATATGTATATACACATATTAACACATAAATATATATGTATATACACATATTGACACATAAATATATATGTATATACACATATTAACACATAAATATATATATGTATATACACATATTAACACATAAATATATATGTATATACACATATTAACACATAAATATATATGTATATACACATAGTAACACATAAATATATATGTATATACACATAGTAACACATAAATATATATGTATATACACATAGTAACACATAAATATATATGTATATACACATAGTAACACATATATATATATATATATATATATATATATATATATATATATATATATATATATATACACATAGTAACACATAAATATATATGTATATACACATAGTAACACATAAATATATATGTATATAAGCATACTAACACATAAATATATATGTATATACACATATTGACACATAAATATATATATATATACACATACTAACACATAAATATATATGTATATACACATAGTAACACATAAATATATATGTATATACACATACTAACACATAAATATTTATGTATATAGACATATTAACACATAAATATATATGTATATACACATACTAACACATAAATATATATGTATATACACATATTAACACATAAATATATATGTATATACACATACTAACACATAAATATATATGTATATACACATACTAACATAAATATATATGTATATACACATATTAACACATAAATATATATGTATATACACATAGTAACACATAAATATATATGTATATACACATAGTAACACATAAATATATATGTATATAAACATAGTAACACATAAATATATATGTATATACACATACTAACACATAAATATATATGTATATACACATACTAACACCTAAATATATATGTATATACACATAGTAACACATAAATATATATGTATATACACATAATAACACATAAATATATATGTATATACACATAGTAACACATAAATATACATGTATATACACATATTAACACATAAATATATATTTATATACACATAGTAACACATAAATATATATGTATATACACATAGTAGCACATAAATATATATGTATGTACAGTTGTGATCAGTGATTTACTTTGTCATAACATTGGTGATGTTGGACATTAAGAGCCTGATGATTAAAAAGAGGGAAATGACACAACATCTTTTGGTGCTTTTTTGAGCGTTATATTGCAATATATGTGTCTCTCACATCCGGAACATGCATAGCAAGTTAAACAGCTGTCAAGGCAAAATTTTACTTTCTTACTTTGTTTGAGGTACCTTGCAGTACTGGAAAGGGATTTAACACAGTTAACGTGCCACTCAAGAGCCACAGAGAACTGCTTTTCAATAACATTAGTGAATAAGATATATGTAGCTAAGGCTTCTCCTTACTGAATGTATTTAGTGTGAATAGTCCCCAAATCAAACAGTTTAAAGGCAGAGCAACAGTGGGTCTTGTAAACAAGCACAGCAAGCACAAACAATTGCCCTAGTTGCGGCACACTCATTCGATTCTTAAAGTGATTGTAAAGTTTAATGAATAAGTATGGTAAATATAACGCTGATCCTCCGACCACTGCTTTCATTAGCTGATCGATGATGATCCAGCTTCCTCCAATTGTTGCGCGCCTCACAAGCTGGATACCTAAGGGGGCACACAACGATTAGAGGAAGCTAAATTTGTCTGCAGGTCCTATGGATAATCTGAGAACTCCTTGCTTACATATACTGTGCTGATGTATGTGGTGCTGCATATTAGCTGTAATGGCTATCAGATCTCCTTGTATTTGTGTTCTGTTTGTGGGCTATTTCCTGTATGAGGACAGCAGCCGCAAGTTTAATATCCTTCAAAATGTGCCTGGAGCAATAAGATGCTAGGTAAAGGGATGCAATGCAAACCTGACACTAGAGCTTATATAGCCAAATCTCATTCAGTGTGTGAGCCTGAAAACACACACAGTACCATTATATTTTATCCACCTGGGGCTGTGTATTGTAAAATTTACCAATGACCTAGTTTACTTACTGAAGTGTATTAAATTGTTTATAAATACCTTTATTTTGTCATTTGAAATGGCCGCTTTATCCTATTGAATCCATCACCTATTCAAAAATTTACAGAAAAGCAAGAGACAGCAGAATTCACACTCCCAGTTTGGGTGGGAGAGATAGGTACTAAAATGTTCATTTTCAATAGCTCTCTAAGGGCCTTATAATCAAAAATCTTTTTTTTAGCATTAAATTACAAGAAAGGTGTCGCTCCTTCACATTCAGAAACCTGCATAGTAAGATTAACAGATCACAAGGTTAAAATTCCATTTCCAAATTCTTTGAGGTGCTTCACAGTACTGCTTAGATCATTGGTTCTCAACTCTTCAAGGCATGGTACATTTTAGCCAGACATGTCCAGGGTCGGGTAGTACATATATATATATATATATATATATATATATATATATATATATATATATATATATATATATATATATACAGTATATATAAACAAATATATTTATACATATACATTGATCTGCCACTACATGCACAGGGCACATGTGTAAAGGCACTCTGACAGGTCTTTCCGGTATTTCTTTTGTGTCGGCACGTCAGAGGGCACAGTGGAGGCTTGTCAGGTCGTGGCACATCAGCAGGGCTGTCACGGCCCGTTACTGGACCACGGCTTGGCTGTTGAGAAACCAGGGCTTAGATCATCTCACCAGAGCAGTGAAATTTAGATCTTCAGGCCCTTAGTCTTTGGTTTTGTGTATGTAGAAAGAGATCTACTCTCCTTTCATGCAAAGGCCATTTTAATAAGCAGAAACGGTTATTTAATAGTCAAAAAATAAACCCAAATTAGTAATTTCCAGCTGGTACAACAATATTACAGTATAGTGTCCCTTTAATGGCAGAGAACAGAAAAGAGAAAATGTGATATTAAAATGATGAAATTACACATCAGAATCTAAGCGATGGTACATGTATTCATATGCAAATGATATGTAATTACATCTATAACCTTAGCATTTAAGAAGAATAGAAACCTTTGTCAGTGTTTAAGCTATTACCTAAACGGATCTCGCTGCCTTTCAGCACCTGAAATCGTAAGGAAAAGCTGAATCGTGATGTGTCTATTTATTGCAAACCTGATATGTTTGTGTTGTTTGACATTTGCAATTGTTCTTAAACTTTTCAAATAAAATGATGAAATAAATATCTCTCAAATAACAAAACAGCACATAACTAACTGATATTACATCAGTAAAAAACAGTAACCCCTGGAATTGCTTTTTTTGTTCTATCTGTTTGCGTAACAATAGATAAAAATATGACTCTCTCATCTTGTTATTCCCTAGTGAATAATGTTACTGACATGCTACAGTGTTTAAAAAATATAACTAGCAATGGAACACTTCAACTTAAAGGGACATTAAACACTTTGATATGATAATATAAAATGATAAATAGAATATATATATATATATATATATATATATATATATATATATACACACACTCTGCAATAAACTTTCATTATTTATTTTGTTCCCTTTTCCTGTAATTCTATTCTGAAATTGTTAGCATTTCAGTTCCTGTTAGAAAAGGAAGTTCAGAACACTGTTATATTCCTCACAGCCATTGGCTGCACACTCTAGTGACCTATTTATAACTGTCCCTAATTGGCCACAGCAGAGAATGAAACATAGGTTACAACAAGGCAGCTCCCATTGTTTTATAGACATTAAAACTTTACACTTATTTTGTCAATATTTAAACAACTATTTATTTATTTAGTTTAGTGTTTAATGTCCCTTTACACTTAAGGGTTGCCATCATATCACTTCTCTCCTGTAAACTGCACATATTGAAGAGACATTATAGTGCAAAAGTGACCCACGATGTTGTAACTTAGGTTACCTTCTCTGCAGTGGCCAATTAGGGACAGTTATAAATAGGTCACTAGTGTGCAGCCAATGGCTGTGGGGAATATAACAGTGTTCTGCACTTCCATTTCTAACAGGAATTGAAATGCTCACAATTTCATATTGGAATTACAGGAAAAGGGGACAAAATAAATAATGAAAGTATATTGCAGAGTTTTTATATATATATATATATATATATATATATATATATATATATATATATATATATATACAATTTATCATTTTATATTACCATCTTTAATGAAGCTTGGACAAAAACATTTTCTGCAAAAGAACATCACTGGAGCTAAGGTCCATGGTCTCAAGCAATAGCGTTACATTCATTACATTCATTGGTTAATTCATGGAATAAACTTCCAATAGAAGTGGTATAAACCAACCATGTCATTAAATTAAAGAATGTCAGGGATATGTATATAAGGATATACAGAGACTAAGGGCCAATTATCAAAAACGTACCTGCATGAGAGAAATCAAACAAAAAATATTTATTTACCATTATATTGGAATGTGGGTCTCACACCCAGAACCTGCATAGCAAGATAAATAGCTAATAATTCTTTGAGGGACCTTACAGTAGTGAGGGGACTTCATAGATAATCTCACCAGAGCTTTAGAGAATTGGGTCCCTAGGCTTGAGTTGTTTTCATCTGACAATAAAAGTATGCTTCTGTTTCTATGAATAAGCACCGTACATTAAATAGGGGCTGGAGAGACTCAGGAGGATATTGGCGTCTCACTGATTCTAAGGAAGAGAATTCTGATGTGCTGAGTGCTGTTGTATATGAATGACGTTGGCACCGCATGAGCTGAGCTTTTAATTAAATTGTAAAATGTGGTCTGCCCATATCTTGGCACATTCTGCTTTATTGTCTGGCTACAGCTTGGTTTAGAATTATTAACCTGTCACAGCAGGTTCAACAGCATTACAATTGGTGGAAATGAACAATCTCTCACTACTGTTTTGGGAAGGGCATGAGCTCATATCAAGTGCATTTTTCTCTTTCTACTAAGTATTGAAAAGTTGTGTGTAACATTGGTGTTTAAAATATTTGCAATGCTAAAAATGATCACATATACTTTTCCTGTGGACATAGACGGCAAAGCTTTAAGGGATAGTGTTCTGTAAAATTGGTTTTCACTTAATTTGTTTTCAATGACTTGTTATAACAGTTGCAGAGTATAACATTTTGTGAAATTGTTCCTTTAGGTTTATTTTTGCATATTAAAACCACAACCCATTCAAATGGGTTGGGTCTGCAGCCCTCTTATCTTTCTCCCTATACTAAGAGCCCAATGATCTAAAGCTCTCCATTCATGCAAGATGACCTAA
>NC_069506.1:26914494-26949494 GCF_027579735.1 Bombina bombina | reverse complement strand
CAAGTTTAGTCAGAGATTACATACTCTAATCTCACTATGTCTGTCTATTAATTATTTACGTTTTCCACTGCTTCACTCGCTTTCTCACACCTTAGGTGCAAGCTGTTACATGCTCATACGTTATGCTACACTGTAGCTTATCCACTTTTTGTGAGTTTATTTTGCTTATACCAAAGAGAAACATGATTTTCTCCCTGAACGGATAGTGGGTTCCAAGTTCCATTTGTTAAAACTGCCCTTCTGTTATCAGGGAGGTTTCTAAACAAAACAAATTTGATAGTACTTCTGCTTCTACAATCAGAACAGGTTGTTTCAGTCTGCAGTTGAGGTTCAACTTTTAAAGGAACATTATTCCTCTTTCCTAGGAAGAGAGGATTTGACAATCCCTTAATAGGGTGAATGCAGCAATACAGAAACCACTGCTAGACAGCCTGTTTCCTTCTTTTTAGAAATCATCAGTAGCAGATAGATTTATGGTTGCTGCTTCTGTAAAGTTAATTTCAGAGTTAAATCAAAATTCATTAAAATTATGGTGGAGATTCTGTATTGCTGCAATCCTCCTATTAAGGCATCGCTGTGTTAAAACAGTATTTGAAGCAAAAAAATCAGAGATTTTGCATATCTAATTTGCATAGCTTACCCAGAATCCTCTTGTGCATTGGTAACAATGTACATGGAGTTTTACTGTGGAAAAGCAAGCGGGAACTTGCCTGGATGTGCTAATTTCCTATGCAAAAAATGTATTGATTTACTTTTGAGACATGGAGGATTTTAATCTCAGATTTTTATCTCCACCATAATTTTAATGAATTTTGATTTAAACCTGAAATGAGCTTTATCGAAGCAGCAACCAGAAATCTATCTGCTACTGAAGAGTTCTAAAATGAACGAAACAGACTGTCTAGCAGTGGTTTCTGCATTGCTGCAATCACCCTATTAAGGGATTGCTGTGTTAAAACAGTATTTGAAGCAAGAAATCAGAGATTTTGCATATCTAATTTTTGTATCTTACCCAGAATCCTCTTGTGCATTGGTAACAATGTACATGGAGTTTTACTGGGGAAAAGCAAGCGGGGAACTTGCCTGGATGTGCTAATTTCCTGTGCAAAACTTTTGTATTGATTTATATATATATATATATATATATATATATATATATACATATATATATATACACACACACATCATTATATATATATATATATATATATATATATATATATATACACACACACACATAACTTTATATTTATACACCTATTACATATATGTATATATAGACACATAAACACACACATCATTATTTTTATATATATTACTTCTATTATCAAATTTGCTTTGTTCCCATGATATTCTATGTTGAAGAGATACCTAGGTAGGCATCTGGAGCACTACATGGCAGGAAATAGTGCTGCCCTCTAGTGCTCTTGCTAATGGATAACATTCTTGCAAAACTGCTGCCATATAGTGCTCCAGACATGTGCATGCTCCTGGGCTTACGCCCGTGCTTTTCAACAAAAAATACCAATAGAACACATAAAAATGTATAAAATAAGTAAAATAGAAAGTTTTTTAAGATCACATGCTCTATTTGAATCATGAAAGAAACATTTTAGGTTTCATATCCCTTTAAATGGACAGTAAACACCTTGAGAATTTAATATAAAATGTTTAGTTATGCATAATAAAACAAATTTGCAACATAGATCTATATTAATTCTTTGTTTGGCTCCTTTTTTAATGTAATTTAGCTCTGCAATGTAGATTTTGTCATTCTCAACGTTGGTAAAGCACACTGCAGATAACCCTGCTACATATCTTTCCCTAATTGGTTGTAACAGATAACAACTGCAAAACAATACACTTTATACAAACATAATAAACGTGGCAAGCCATTTAGAGGCAAGTTAAAAGAACAGTGGGCAAAATAAATAATGAAACTACATTAAAGTTGATTTACTGTGTGCAAAATTAGCAGGGCCGGACTGAGAAATCAGACCGGCCCTGGAAATTTGTATGGCCCGGGCCAAGGCCCGCCCCCACTTATTCAGTCCAGCCCCTTCTGGCTCAGCCACTCCCTCTCCAACTCAGCCCTGCCCTCTCCAGCTCATGGCCCAAACCGGCCCTGAAGCTGGAGTTATGGGTTCAATATCTTACACTATGCCAATACAATAAATATCAAATGGACTATTGTAACTACGGTACCGTCTCAACACTACTATGTAGCTTGTTATGTAAATATTTAGACAGCACTGCAGCCAACTATATCACTCTAGGTGTCCGAAAATCGTTATGATTAATTAGGATCTAAAGTTATCCCTGTATGTTAAAATGTGAAAGCACCATTTTGTTTAACATACAGGGATAACTTTAGATCCTAATTAATTACTATGGGATAATAAAGCCCATAGTCTGATGTTGAGCAAGCTTGCTTGTCCCTCATATATGTAATCTTCTGGGGGTTCCTAATAGTCAAATAACGTAATTACAGTCTGGCTCTGGGATGGTTCATGGTTTTGCACACTGCACTCTGAGGAAGAGCTGCACCCTGGCACCCGTCTGTAGTATCCTGCGCACTACTCTGCTACCACATGCCTCCCTGCTGCCCTGCAGCATCTTCAGCTGGGCTGCGCTGTCTGTTGCCTGGAACCGAACCAGGAGCATTGGAGCACAGGGTTAGGTGGAGCACCGGCTGCACTCTGAGACAGAGATATCATGTGGAAAGCAGATGCAGTACGTAGTGTAGGTGTCAAGTGTGTGCGGTATGGTAAAGGTGGGCGGGGCTATTACAGAACTCGGTGACCCAGTCTGTTTGCTGCTTGCGCGCCTGCGCTCTCCACACACTGCAGCTGCCCGCCAGCCCATCGGCTGCCGGAACATCAGGATTTTTTTCCGGTATCCCGGCGGCCCAATCCGGCCCTGAAAATTAGACATTCCATGAGGAATTAATATTTCAGTTTTTCATTTCTATAAGCTTTGTTTTGTAAAGGTAAATTTTGTATAATAAAATATTAAATAACTAGTCCTAAAGCCCATTCACACGGGCCATTTTTCGCAGTACAGTGGTCTCACACCTTGCTCTCTCTCCCCCCTCTCTTTTGTTTTCTCTCTCCCCCTCTTTTTGCTTTCTCTCTCCCCGTCTGTTTTGCTCTCTCTCCCCCCTCTCTTTTGCACTCTCCCCCTCCCTTTTGCGCTCCCTCTTGCTCCACCTCTCTTTTGCTCAATCTCCCCCTCTCTTTTGCTCTCTTTCTCCCCCCTCTCTTTTGCTCTCTCTCTCCCCCCTTCTCTTTTGCTCTTTCCCCTCTCTTTTGCTCCCTCTCTCCCCCCTCTCTTTTGCTTTCTTTCCCCCCTTTTTTTTTGCTCTCTCTCTCTCTCCCCCTTCTCTTTTGCGATCTATCTGCCCCTTCTCTTTTGTGCTCTCTCCCCCCCCTCTTTTGCGCTCTCTCTCCCCCTCTCTTTTGCGCTCTCTCTCTCCCCTCTCTTTTGCGCTCTCTTTCTCTCCCCCTCTCTTTTGTGCTCTCTCTCTCCCCCCTCTCTTTTGCTCTCTCTCCCCCTATCTTTTGCTCTCTCTCTCCCCCTCTCTTATGCTATCTCTCCCCCTCTCTTATGCTATCTCTACCCCTTTCTTATGCTATCTCTCTCCGCCCTTTCTCTCTCTTCCCCCCTCTCTCTCTCTTCTACCCTCTTTTTTGCTCTCTCTCTCCCCCTCTCTTTTGCTCTCTCTCTCTCCCTCTCTTTTGCTCGCTCTCTCCCCCCTCTCTTTTGCTTTCTTTCCCCGCTCTTTTTTGCTCTCTCTCTCCCCACTCTCTTTCGCGATCTCTCTCCCCCTCTCTTTTGTGCTCTCTCTCCCTCCTCTCTTTTGCGCTCTCTCTCCCCTCTCTTGCTCTCTCTCTCTCCTCTCTTTTGCTCTCTCCCACTCTCTTTTGCTCTCTCTCCCCCTCTCCTATGCTATCTCTCTACGCCCTTTCTCTCTCTTCCTCCCTCTCTCTCTTCCCCCTCTCTTCTACTCGCTCTCTCTTCCCATCTCTCTCTCCCCCCTCTCTCTCCACCCCCTCTCTCTCCCCCTCTCCCCCCTCTCTCTCCACCCCTCATTCTCTCCCCCCTCTTTCTCTCCCCCCCCTCTCTCCCCCCTCTTTCTCTCCCCCCTCTCTCTCTCCCCCTCTCCTTTGCTCTCTCTTCCCCCTTTCTTTTGCACTCTCTTCCCCTCTTTTGCCTCTCTCCCCCCTCTCTTTTGCGCTCTCTCCCCCTC
This sequence comes from Bombina bombina, assembly GCF_027579735.1. NCBI lineage: Eukaryota > Metazoa > Chordata > Amphibia > Anura > Bombinatoridae > Bombina > Bombina bombina. The sequence continues at coordinate 26,945,245 of NC_069506.1, read as the reverse complement.
TTTTGCTCTCTCTCCCCCTCTTTTTCTTTCTCCCCCTCTCTTTTGCCCTCTCTCTTTCCCACCTCTATTTTTCTCTTTCCCCCTCTCTTTCTCTCTCTCTCCCCACTCTTTTGCGCTCTCTTCCCTCTCTTTTGCTCTTTCCCCTCTATTTTGCTCTCTCTCCCCTCTCTTTTGCTCTCTCTCCCCTCTTTTGCTCTCTCTCCCCTCTCTTTTGCTCTTTCCCATCTCTTTTGCTCTCTCCCCCTCTCTTTCTCTCTTCTCCCTCTCTTTTGATCTGTCTCTCACACGCACGCGTAACGCTCGGTCACGCCCACTTCCGCCACTGTTGTCAAGCCGCGGACAGCAGATCAGGTAGACTCTAAGGCCAGGTGTGTTTGTCCTTGCACTATCTCTACTGCGCATGACAGCTTCGGACAAACACACTTGGCCTTTTATATTATAGAATAAAAATACTAGATTTTTTTAATATACTTACCAGGGCTCAAGACAAAAATTAAATAGAATATAATTTTAATATTTGATATAATTCTTTGTGGTTGATTCTAATTTAGTTACAAATCACGTCACACAAGTTGTCCACTAAATCTTCATAGTCTTTTATAGAAGCAAATATTAATTCATATTTCAATTGATAGTCAATAAAAATGTGTTCTCTTACGCTCTCCATGGTTCTGAATCATTAGGGTGTAATACAGACTAGTTACAGCAGGTGGCACTAGATGACATTCTTTATGAGAGTCCGATTGTTATCTAGAGCTGCCAAGACAGGTCGATGTGAGATAAAATGATGTTGCCAGCCTACATTTCATTTCTGTCACTGGTTTCCAGTTGCTGAAGCTGAGAGAAATTCAACAAGACAAATGCATTCCAAAACACAGGGGACAAAACCAAGTAATGCAATATCTAGCACATTTTAATCCTTTTTGGGAATACTATAATATTCTGCAAGAGCCTTGCTCAAGAAAACTAGCTGGGAATGCTGTGGAAAAGCATGTGTACTTAAGGGAGGGAGAAGTAAATTGGGCTCAAGCTACTGTGCTCAGCATCAAAGATTCTGCAAATTCAAGAAATATTCAATTTCACCTCTGAATGTCACTTAGTTCCTTATCACTCTGGCAGCACACACCTCACTGTATTCAGTTCCTGTGTCAGCTAAGCTATGAGCTTAATATTGAATTTCCATTATGCAGCAAATGATACAGCTGAGTATATGCAGACCATACTGATAATAACACAAATAGGGAGGAAAGGGAGACAGGCTGTAATGTGGAGAATTTTATGGGCTGATTATATGTATTTAAATACTAAAAGTCTGAGTTCTAGCCTACTGCAAGTGTTTGTTCATCTGATTAAATGTGATACAGTGAAACAAGAAGGAAAAGAAGGAGAAACTTGGACAGCTAATTAGGATGAAGTGTTGAAGAGTGGAGGAGTGGACCAAGAGATAAATCTATGTTAAGATAATGATATGATTTGCTGTATTTGTTTTATGTCAGGAAACAATAAAAATGACAAGCTTTAATACCAAAGGTAGAGTTTACAGCTGTTCAGTACTGAACTAGACAATCAGGTATTATAACTTGCTGTCCAGTAAAATATAAAAACTCGACACAACTGATTCAGGCTGACAGGAGCTGCAGGGCAATAAGATCAGATTTGAGGTTGGTGTGGGCAATAGAGGACAATCATTAGGGTGGATTCTAAACCATTCAAATCTGAGGTACAAAAATGACCACAGAGTACAGTGAGACATTACCTTCCATACTTATCTTTATTTTATACATCCATATTCTCCCTTATTGTATTCCTATTTACTCTCTGTAGAGCACTGGGCATGTACAAAAGGCAGTTTAAATGGACAGTCTACACCAGAATTTGTATTAGTTAAAAAGATAGCTTATCCCTTTATTACCCATTCCCCAGTTTTGCATAACCAATACAGTTATATTAATACACTTTTTACCTCTGTGATTACCTTGCATCTAAGCATCTGCAGACTTCTTTCTTTTAGTTCTTTTGACAGACATGCATTTTAGCCAATCAGTGCTGACTCCTAGGTAACTCCACGAGCATGAGCACAATTGTATCTATATGACACACATGAACTAAAGCCTTCTAGTGGTGAAAAACTGTCAAAATGAATTCAGATAAGAGGCGGCCTTCAAGGGCTAAGAAATTAGCACATGTCCCTACCTAGGTTTAGCTTTCAACAAAGAATACCAAGAGAACAAAGCAAAATTGATTATAAAAGTAAATTGGAAAGTTGTTTAAAATTACATGCCCTATCTGACTCATGAAAGTTTAATTTTGACTAGACTGTCCCTTTAACAATCAGGACATCTTGCACTTTTGAGGCTTATGGATGCCCCAGTTATCAATTCAGCAGCCCAGTATATATCTGCCACAGACAGCTAGCCTTAAAGGGACACGGAACCCAAAAATCTTTCTTTCATGATTCAGATAGAGTATGGAATTTTAAGCAACTTTCTAATTTACTGCTATTATCAATTTTTCTTCATTCTCTTGCTTTATTTATTTGAAAAAGAAGGCATCTAAGCTATTTTTGGTGTAGACCCTGGACAGCACTTGTTTATTGGTGGGTGAATTTATCCACCAATCAGCAAGAACAACCCAGGTTGTTTGCCAAAAATGGACTGGCATCTAAATTTACATTCTTGCTTTTCAAACAAATATACCAAGAGAATAAAGAAAATGTGATAATAGGAATAAATTCGAAAGTTGCTTAAAATTGCTGCTCTGAGTCATGAAAGAAAAATGTTTGGGTTCAGTGTCCCTTTAATCATAGCTGCAATATTTCCTAGTGAAGATTTGTTGGTATAATTTTCAGTATATGTAATTTTGTGAGCTAATCTTCAAACCCCTTGACTACCAAAAAAAAGCGTTGTTCATTGCTGTGCAGGTCATTACAGCCCTATTGAGAAGTCAAAGGGTTAATATAATGAATGGTTTATGAATCCATTAAGGAGTTAAGCTCAGGAAAAAGCAGAAAGCTGTAACAGTCAGTTGTATATTCATAGCCATGTACCCAAAAGTCTTCATTATTCAAATGACATGAGGCGTGACTTTTCCTGGTGAATATGAGCTCCAGTCCACAGGGCTGTTATAGATATTAATGTGATTGAGACACCTGTGCTCAGTCTGTGACACATAAACTAATTAACCCCTTGACTGATAAAGAGAGTTATATCTGGCAGTCAATAACGTGAGCCCTTGTCACTTTGGCTCTCTAATTTGTGGTCTTTGCCCCAGCTCACACTCTAGTCCAGAGTGCAGACATGCAAGTAATTCTGTATAAAAACTTGCAAAATAACCTTTGCCATCTTATGGTAGCAAATTCACAGTTTTTATTTAGAGTTACTGTGCTAAATGGGTAGTAACACCTGAGGAAACACTTTACAGGCTCTGAGGTAACAAGTATAAACTTTAGCAATCATTTTACCCAACACCAAATGCCTAATTAGGATGAGATGAATGAACATTTAAATATTGCTGCAGCTTAGAGGGGTGATTATGCAGCCTCCTATGAAAGCTTTGAAGCTTGCTCATGCTGCTAGTTATACAATGATGAACATGCAAGGAGCAGTAGCCATTTATACAGCAGAAACCTCTGTATAAAGCATGGCAGAGGCTCATTCCTGGCTGGCTGTGTACTGGTAAAACATTACAAAATGAAACCAACCAGCACTGTCCTGCACAATTTAAAAATAACATTAATAATCATTTTTTTAAAAACACACAAACACACACAGACAGACGTTCCTATGCTGAAAACCGATATTGTTTTGTGCTTGTCACCAGCTGCAGGAGTTGTCCCTATTAGCCAGTAAACAATTTTCCCCTGGGAATGAGTTGTGCATAATGCATTTTGTGTTATTTCCAAAATCAGCTTAAAGGAATAGTCTACTTCAATAGTTTTTATTGTTTAAAAAGATAGGGAACACATTTACTACCCATTCTCCAGCTTTGTATAACCAAATGTCAGTATATATCAGGGTTATAATACTATTTATTTGTTATTATTCTTTAAAACAAACCCCCAATTAAAATGTATATACAAAACAATTGAAATTAATAATTATTCATGAATTCTTTAGATTAGTTAACATTAGTTAAAATTTATATACACATTGCAATATATTTATGTAGAGACCAGCTTATGAATCAAATTATACATGCTTATGCTGTTATAATATTCTTTACAAAGATCATAAAAGATATACCCTTAAAATTAACTTTACTCACAATAATCGCATTAAAATACCACAATAAAATACCAGAGTATGGACCGTTAACTTAACAATGATTAATTAGACAATATAACAAAATACTTTAACATCTAATTGATATGACAATTTATCTGAACTGAAATAACCTCTTATTTAGCTACAATAAGGTAAATTCTAATATATATATATATATATATATATATATATATATATATATAGCAATAACTAATTACGTTATGATATTAAAATACAAAATTCTTTCTAAACATTAATATGTATTACAAGTATACTTACTACAATCTAACTAAAGCTTTAGAATATCTTTGATTTAAAATATTAAATATACAGTTGCTTATACTTTACAAGATCACCAGTTTGAGAATTCAGTTAATATCCAAATATGTCTATCGTCATATGTTTTAGGAGAATTATGCACATTTATAAGAGAATTAATCTTGATAGTCTCTTATCCACAAAGAGTGTCCCAACGTATTTGTCTTACAGAAAACTGTGTTCGCACACTGGTCTCTCTATAAGCAAAAATTGCAGCATGCAGGATTGCAAAAGTTACCAAGAAAAAAATTTCAGACAAGTTTTTTTCTCTGTATGCAGGGAGTTTTTGTCTGAAACAAAACTCATCCCCATTTCTTAATCATTCAATAGATTTGGATACTCACTCTTCTCTGATTGACTATTGGGAAATGTAATTTTTAACAGCCAAATGCCTTTTGGTTGTAATTCTGGATTTAGGCCATCGGGGGCAGCAGACAAGACAGTTTTAATTTCAACACTGCTATATAGTAAATACAGTTATATATATATATATTTATCAAATGCCTATTTTTATATACTTTTAATCTCCTAGTTTTAATAATTATATGTTCCATATATGGTCCGTTTAATATAATTTATTCTGAGTATTTCAAGATTAAACATGAATATACTCAAAATGCGTTTAAAAATCATATTTTCTATGAAAAGATTTAAAAGGATTATAATACCTTCATCATAGATTCAATTACAGTTATCATCTTAATATCAAATACATACCTTGAGATCGGCAATCAGATGTTTTTTCATATAATTATATCTATATTGGATTACTATCCCATATTAATATTTGATATCTGTATACCTCTTGCTGAGTGTATAAAACATATGATTATTTAAAGCACCAATTATATATGTACTTATTAGATGCCTAAAAAAAATATAAGAATATGTTATCCATTTTGAAACTAGTTAATTAAACATTTTATATTTAAGTTATCAAATATTTATCTAACATATGTTGCTGTTAGGCCTTTCTTCTTAGATCCACAAATTATTTCAAAGTTACAATGCAACATATGTTTCTGCTTAGCCAGTTTGAGGTGTATCTTAGTTTAGGGGCAATTAACAGGCCTGTGCTAATTACTATATCCTCAGAATTTCGTTTGCATATCTGACTTATGTAGAGAATCTTGACTCCAACATCCCAGGATGCATCCAGGCTTGGTTAATTATCAGGCCCATGTAATGACCCCATGTGGAGTTATGAGCTTCAAAGGCTAAATTAATTTAGAGATTTCAATCTGGGAAGGCTATACAATAAAAATTCATTAGAAATTACCTCTCTTCTGAGACCGTGATCAAAGGCTCTTGAGATGTGACATTATCTCTTATAGCTTAGGACCAATGTTTGTTTTTCTTTAGAAGTCCTGTCTATTTCTTTTGTTCTACAAGTCTGTAGTTGATAATAAAAGGGACGGGTTGATATCACCCATTCCAGTGTTTGTTCACAATGCAGCTAAATCAATTCATAGTAGATATTAGCTAGATGTGATATTGAACTATGTGATATCCAATGCTACTCAGTCATACCCTGACACAACATTGTTATATTAAAGGGACAGTCTAGTCAAAATTAAACTTTCATCATTCAGAAATGGCATGTCATTTTAAACAGCTTTCCAATTTACTTGTGTCATCAAATTTGCTTTGTTCTCTTGGTATTCATAGTTGAAAGCTAAACCTAGGTAGGCTCATATGCTAATTTCTAAGCCCTTGAAGTCTGCCTCTTATCTTGTCATTTTCACAGTTTTTCACAGGTAGACAGCCGTAGCTTAAGCGTGCCATATAGATAACATTGTGCTCACTCCCGTGGAGTTATCTATGAGTCAGTACTGATTAGATAAAATGCAAGTCTGTCAAAAGAACTAAAATAAGGGGCAGCCTGCAGAGGCTTAGATACAAGGCAATCACAGAGGTAAAAAGTATATTAATATAACCATGTTGGCTGTGCAAATTAGGGAATGGGTAATAAAGGGATTATCTATCTTTTTAAACAATAAAAAAATATGCAGTGGACTGTCCCTTTAATATAGTTTTTACCTATAAGTTTGTTTCTAAGCCCGAGCAGGCCACCCCTAATCTCAGTGCTTTTAAAATCTTGCACAATAGCTAGACAGTGCCATATAGATAGCATTATGCTCACTCATGTGCACTACAGCCAAGCAGTCCTAGTTCATGTGTGCTATATTGATAACATTTTGCTCACTCCCATACAGAATGATAATGCTTATACACAAACCATCACTGACTGGCTAAAATGCAAGATTGTAAAAAGCACTGATATAAGGGGCAGTCTGAGGGAGCTTAGATACAGGTAGTCATAGAGGGTAAAAGGTAATAAAGGGATTATCTATCTTTTTAAACAATGTCAATTTTCAAGTAGACTGTCCTTTTAAACAACTTAAACATGAAGGGGCACTGTACTGTAAACTTACTTCTCTTTAATGTGTTACCTCCTGGGATGTAATAAATTGTTTGCAAATAGCTCCTTTAACTTTCTAGTCATTTGAAAAAGCTGAAACTATCAGCAATACTGAAAATGTCAATACTCCTGTGTTGGATGTAGAAAAGCTATGTAAACAACAGAAACCACTCTCCAAGGGAGAGAATGGGAGAGCAGGTAAAAACTTATCAGGTAATTTCCTGAGTACATTGTTCCATGAAACATAAAGCTAAAGTCCAACACGCCGTCAGTGAACGTGCAGACACCAATTACCATCTGTGATTTCATTTGAACAGCTTTTATTTCATTTGTTTTTAAAGACAAAATACAATTTCAACATGCTTAATGCTCCTCTTTCATACGGATGCTGGAACTTTTTAAATACATAATAAATGTATTATGCAGCATTAATTTATATATTAAATCAGTTTGCTTAAATGCTGCTCTTTCATACAAGTGGTAAAACACGACGAGGCCCAATGGAGGCTGAAACGATCGTCTGGGGTTGTCACGTTCCTTGTTCAGCGGAGGATTGCCTGGTATTTCGGGGCTGGATTGACCTTACTAGGAGGGGTCACATTGATATACTTCAAGAAAGTTTCCCTCTGTAAAAAGAACAGTTGGGCTAAAAGAGGCTGCTCCTGGGTGGTAATTTGCCATGGAAAAAGCTACTGAGCTGTTGCTCGTTCCTGGTAGAGCGCTTCTCTTTCTGTATACATTTGATAAAATATGTTTGTCTGTTATGTCCTTTTAAAAGCACATCAAGCTCACTTGGTGCCTATTCCTGTTTGGCTAAATGTGACTTCTGACCTAACAGACAATGGGTGGGCTCTCCATACAGCACCTTCTAAGTTGTTGTGCAACTGAAGGAGGCTGAACTGGTCGCTGCCTCTATGTATTTGCAGCTAAGGTCAGAAAATGTGGTAAGTTTTTTATTTTTAAATTATTTACTTTGTACTTTTCATGACAGATGAGGCCCTGCCTCCCGGTCATATATGAACAGGAAAGCTCTACATTACAAAAGAAAGGTTTTAACAACTTTTAACAATGTCATTTGCTGTGTCTAATTAGAGGAAGACCTAAATAAGCTTGTGCTTTAAGCTAACCGATTACTGTGTAGCATATTGCAGGGTCAGGTATCACACCATACCTTAATCATGGCAGCCTCTCTAGAGCAAGTGGAACAAGCACACTTCTCAGAGTTATTACATAAAAAGCAAGCACAAAAAATAATGAATATTTATATTGCAATGTTGTTTTATTTTCCTTTTCCATTTCCTATTAAATGTTAAGTTTAATCTCCCTTTCAAGCTCAATTTCCAGCTTACATGTAACATATACCTCCCAACATTTACCAAAAGCTCCCTGGGACAGGAATACAACTGGAACTTGTGAGCACTTGACCACTGGTGTTCGGTGAGCGGAGTCATAATAGGAGGGGCAAGTTTGCAGGGGGTGGGACAGGAATGAGCGGAGGCATAATGGGAGGGGCAAGTCTGCAGGGGGTGGGACAGGAATGAGCAGAGGCATAATGGGAGGGGCAAGTCTGCAGGGGTGGGACAGGAATGAGCGGAGGCATAATGGGAGGGGCAAGTCCATGGGGGTGTGTGAAAGAGCAATACAAGGGTAACTTGTGAACACTTGACCACCAGTGTTTAATGGGCGGAGCCATAATGGGAGGGTCAAGTCCATGGGTGTGTATGAGACAGGAATACAAGGGGAACTTATTAGCACTTGACCACCAGTGTTTAGTGGGCGGAGCCATAATGGGAGGGTCAAGTCCATGGGTGTATGTGAGACAGGAATACAAGGGGAACTTATTAGCACTTGACCACCAGTGATTAGTGGGCGGGGCCATAATGGGAGGGGCAAGTCCGTGGGTGTGTGTGGGACAGGAATACAAGGGGAACTTATTAGCACTTGACCACCAGTGTTTAGTGGGCGGAGCCATAATGGGAGGGGCAAGTCCGTGGGTGTGTGTGGGATAGGAATACAAGGGGAACTTGTGAACACTTGACCACCAGTGTTTAGTGGGCAGAGCCATAATGGGAGGGGCAAGTCCATGGGTGTGTGTGGGACAGGAATACAAGGGGAACTTATTAGCACTTGACCACTGGTGTTTGTTGAGTGCAGCCATAATGGGAGGGGCAAGTCCGTGGGTGTGTGTGGGACAGGAATACAAGGGGAACTTGTGAGAACTTGCCTTCCAGTGTTAAGTGAGCAGAGCCATAATAGGAGGGGCAAGTCCGTAGGGGGTGGGACAGGAATGAGCGGAGGCATAATGGGAGGGGCAAGTCCGCAGGGGGTGGGACAGGAATACAAGGGGAACTTGTGAACACTTGACCACCTGTGTTTAGTGAGCGGAGCCATAATGGGAGGGACAAGTCCATGGGGGGTGGGACAGGAATACAAGGGGAACTTGTTAGCACTTGACCACTGGAGTTTGGTGAGTGCAGCCATAATGGGAGGGGCAAATCTGTTGGGGGTGGGACAGGAATACAAGGGGAACTTGTTAGCACTTGACCACTGGAGTTTGGTGAGTGCAGCCATAATGGGAGGGGCAAGTCTGTTGGGGGGTGGGATAGGAATACAAGGGGAACTTGTGAGCACTTGCCCACCAGTGTTTGGTGAGCGGAGCAATAATGGGAGGGGCAAGTCTGTGGGGGGGTGTGTGACAGGAATACAAGAGGAACTTGTTAGCACTTGACCACTGGTATTTGGTGATTGCAGCCATAATGGGAGGGGCAAGTCTGTGGGGGGGTGGGACAGGAATACAAGGGGAACTTGTGAGCACTTGCCCACCAGTGTTTGGTGAGCGAAACCATAATGGGAGGGGCAAGTCCACGGGGTGTGTGGGACAGGACGTGGTTGGGGTTAGGTAGTGTCAGGATATCCCAACCTGTGACAATATCCCCCCAAGATCCTGGATGACTGTGGTGGCTGATAATATTGTAAAATACTGATCAAGGTCTAAATGGCCTAATCCAAATTATTACTCATAAAAGTGTAAAAAATAAATAAAATGATCTAGTGCATTTTATTATTTCACTGTTGTTTCCATATAACTGTGTTTAACTCTTGTTAAGGGTTACACAGTTAAAATCAGCTCCACAGCAGTATTGCACAACTGGGAGTTGGTGAGCCAATAGCAATTGTGAGCCAATGAAAAGAGTTATATGTAAGTAGCCACCAAACTCATTTAGCTCCTAGCAGTGCCCAGAAGCCCCTGAGCCTGCCTAGGTATGCTTTTCAACAAAGGATACAAAGAGAAAAAATAAAGTTGTTACTGTTGGTAAATTAAAAAGTGTCTTAAAATATTATCCTCTATCTGAATCATGAAACGTTTATTTTGACTATTATGTTTATTTAACACATCACAAATAATGAAATCAGATAAATACATAATCAGCATTTCCCTCTGGCTGATATCTTTAACATATGAATCAAGAAAGTAAATGTAAATTTAACCCTTAGCTCTATGTATCTCAGATATTTGGCACACATGATGGCATTAGACTTCTGAGGCCAGGCAGTGACTGATTCATGCAGTGACCTATTGATGCAGGGAGAGATGTCTTGTCACCTTTGATGTGTTTCTGCTGTTTAGATCCACTTGCTAAGTGTCACCTGATATTTCACGCTTCCTGAATCTAGTTTTACAGAGCAAAGCATCTTTCTTGTTGCTATATTCTATTTCCATTGCACACATTTCTACAGGATATCACTAAATGTTTGAGATCTTATTATAAGTAGAGGTCAGCTTGTATAATTAAAGGGACAGTAAACTGGATTTTTACTTTTTCAATCTAATTGTTGTGGGGTGTCTCTGTCTAACCTTAGAAATTACAAAGCATATTTTTAACCCCAATCATATGCTCTTTACCTCTTTATTCAGTTTCCCCTATCACAAGTATATTTTTTCAGTGAACTCAAGGTGAGTGGTACAGCCAATCAGAAGCTATACTTTTGCAACCCCCCCCCCCCTTTGGGAAATAGTAGAGTGCGCTCCACACCCTGCACCACACACTGTGACAGAGCTATCTGCACTACAGTGCATGTGAGACTTGTCAGCCATTCAAGCCAATCAGTGGAGAGCATAGAAGTGGGATCTGAAACACAAACTTTACAATGAGAGCTGTTTAACTCACTATAAAGAGTTCTATGTGTAACCCCTATACAAAAAATCCCAAAGATTTTGTATTATTTCTCTCCATGGCAGTGAGTTTTTGGTCATCAGCCTCCAAGTCAGCTCATCAGAACCTAAAGCTAATGTAATAGCTAGCACTAATGCTACAAGCCAGCAGTCCAAATATTTTTTTGTTTTGTTTTATATACTTTTTTTAACGTTGTCAGGAGCAAAAGTGAATTGTTATATTTATTGGATGTCACTGGGACTCAGATAGAGTATAACATTTTAAGCACATTTTCAGTTTACTTCTATTACCTAATTGGCTGCGTTCTGTTGGTATCCTTTGTTGAAAAGCATATCTTGGTAGGCTCAGGAGCAGCAATGCACTGCTAGAAGCTTGCGGCTGATTGGTAGCTGCATAAATAGGCATCTTGTCATTGGTTCGCCTGATGTGTTCAGCTAGCTCCCAGTGATGCTTATTCAACAAAGGATACCGAGAGAATGAAGCAAATTTAATAATAGAAGTAAATGAGAACGTTTTTTTGGGGGGGTTTCATGTCCCTTTTAGAGACTTTATAATTTACTTAGTTTATGAAATAGTTCACAGTCAGAAATACATACATATAATACATATAATACTGTGCATAATTTGATAATTGAAGTAAATTCGAAAGTCTCATTAAACGGCATACTCTATCTGAAATAAAGTTTAATTGGGACTTTATTGTCTCTTTCAAAACAATGTGTTGCTCGTCATTTTAAATGATCTTTATGGTTCTAATTAGATTACATCTGTGAAACTCAGAAGGTGCTTAGGGTTACAGTAATCAGGGGGTTAAGTGTACAATCTATATAGCTGACATCATGTGTTCCTGGAAGGACAGCTCTCTAGTAATGCAAATTAAGTTATTCTCGTAGAGCTCAACGCTGCAGTCCCCTGAAATCCTATAACATAAAAGGTCATAGAGAAACCGCCTTTGGTCAAACAAGTTAGAAGGACATTTTATTGGATTAAAAAAAATACTTAGTGCTAGAATATGAGTGGAGCATAAATTTGTGCTCCTGTGAGTGCTTTATCTGCACTCAACTTTTTTACCATTGCGCGCTCAGTTGCATATGTATAACAGATCGCAAGTAAAACGTTAGCGTTCTCGTGGTTGCATCCTCTCACTAAAATATTTTTTTTTGCGATATTGTTAACGGTTTTGAACATTATTATTATCAGGTATTTGTAGAGCGCCAACAGATTCCGCAGCGCTACATAAATAATAATAAACAAAATACATATTTGCATATATAAATACATATATACATATGAGGCTATATGTATAGAAATACATGCATATATTTATACATATATTTATACATATATTTATACAGGTGTTCCTATGGATCCCTATATAAAAGCACTTTTGGCCCATTTTTTTTCTAACACTTGATATCTCATATTTCTGAGCCCCTATATCTTTTTATTGCAATGTTTAAAAATAGTTATTAGATAGTGTTATTATGTGTGTAACTGTACTTTTAAATGCATTTTTGATGTGTTTTGTGACATTTTTTTGACTCGCTTAACAGTTAAAGAGAGCTCTGAAGTGGTGGTAATCATTATATCTTAAATCGCAATTGCGATCACGCATTCGCATTTACTTTCAACTTGTAATTTAATTTGCGTGCAAACGCCCACAAAAAAACTAATATCACTTGTGCACAAATGATAGTGCTCTGCTTGTAATCTAGTTCATTAAAGAATCTTATAAATGCACAAATACTCACTCAGAACTATTGAAAATAGTTAAAGACATAGGTAATTTATTCTCACATCGAGCTCTGAACCAAAACCTAAACAGGATATGACCATTGATTAGGTTACAAGTGTATGACTGCTCACATCCTGCAAATGCATAAGGGCAGATGATTAAAAATTTGCCACAAAAATGTGAAAAACCACATTTAGCCTCATAGGGACAGTCTTGGTGCAATTATTAAAAAGGGTCTGTCCCTGCAAGTGACGAGCTGTCTCCCTTAGAAATAATGAGAGTTCTCTGCTATGTAAAAGTTCACAATGCAGGATGCAGTACACAGGAGAACTCGCCGTATGTTTAAAATGTAATATTATGCCTAATACAAATTACTCTGTGTTCAGTGCACTGTACCTTAAATTTGCGGTTCTTTTCATATGCATAGGTTTTCCTTTCAGGGTATTTAGTGTTTTGGATATTTGTTTACAATTTCGCCACCTTACAATTAGCGAGAAATAACTATGAGATCTTTAGGGTTAAAATGTTTAGATAATTACGCTTGCATTTGAGAGACAATTCTTACACGCCCATGGAATGCCCAAGTTCAGCCCATTTTAAGCTAAAAATACAATTACACTTTGTATTTTGTACTTATAAGTATAAATTCCTATCCGCTAGATTTAGAGTTCTGCGTTAGCCGTCAAAACCAGCGTTAGGGGCTCCTAACGCTGGTTTTGGCCGCCCGCTGGTATTTAGAGTCAGTCATGAAAGGGTCTAACGCTCACTTTGCAGCCACGACTTTTCCATACCGCAGATCCCCCTATGCCAATTGCGTATCCTATCTTTTCAATGGGATCTTTCTAACGCTGGTATTTAGAGTCTTGGCTGAAGTGAGCGTTAGAACTCTAACGACAAGACTCCAGCTGCAGAAAAAAGCCAGGAGTTAAGAGCTTTCTGTGCTAACGCCGGTTCATAAAGCTCTTAACTACTGTGTTTACAAATTAACTTCTGCAGTTTACAAATTTTAAGTTTTTGATAGAATATGATTTTTGTTGAACAATTTTGTTACGATTTTTGATGCATCTTAACAATACAATTTGTTTCCAGTGTATTTTTGTGTGAATGGTTCAATGATTTGTTTTGTAAGATTTTTTAATTACAATTTTCATTGTGCACTTTTTTTAATATGTGCATCTCCTTCCCATACGAAAATGCAGTATACGCCCCTTAGCGAGACACCCTGTTTTCAGGGTAAAATGAATTCCACCAGGGAACTAGAAGGACTGGCGAGCATTCTTATAGAATCTCACCGGCCCAGAGACCTTCAGATCATCAGGCCAATATTACAATTTGAGTAATAATGATGGCACACAGATTGTTATTTGCACTCAATCTTGTGCAATACGTATCGCTCAATTGGGTATTACAAGTTATGTGCGTATATTGGTAATCACTAATTAGCGGGCTGCCAACATATACCGTGATATTACAAGTTGAGAGATGCATGACCAATGCATGTGATAATCAACTTTTTAAATGCCACCTGTTACAACCCACAATGGATTGACCCCTCATCCACTATTAACCCCTAAATTGTCACAACCCACAATGGAAAAAACAGGTAAAACCACCATCCTTTCTTAACCCCTAAACTGCCAAAAATCCAGCACATTACACCTCCACTATTAACCCCCGAGCTGCTAATCACCCCCACTTCAAGGTCTTCAACCAAAACTGACTCCTAATGAATGACCCTCTCACTGTGGATCCCTCAACCTTAAATAAGACCTAACCTCCCGTAAACTCATTTCTAGCCTGAGAGACTCTAATAAAAACAAACAAAAACTTACCAAACAAATGACTGCAACAAAACAATTTATTGAAAAAACAACCTAAAATGTCCCCTTAAACCTGCCTAAAAGCAAGAGTCCTCATAAATAACAAAAAACCCTATAAAAACAAAAAGTCCCCTAAAAAAATTACACTGAAAAGACATTTGCCATAAAAATACCTTCAATATCTTGTTAAAAATCAGCCAATAGGAATAGCCATTGATCCTGTTGGTTGATCTGAAAATTCAAATCAGCCAATAGAATTAGCTGTTATCCTGTTGGCTGATTTGAAATTTCAAATCAGCCTATATGAATAGCCATTGATTCATTGGTTGAAATGATTAACAAATAACCAATGATTAATTATTATTATTAATAATAATAATAATAATGTTTTTTTACATGTTTTGTTTTGTAATTACTGTTTAGCCACTATGTCCTTATTGTCACGCCGCTCCCCATTGCGCCAATCTGACTGTTGCCAGGGACACAGAGGTTGCTGTGAGCGTGCGGCGATGACGTCATCACTGCAAATCAATTCCCCTCTCAAGCCAGTTGGATCCTTTGAAGACCTCCTTGCCGTGAATCGGTGCCTATGTAAGAACCTGCATAACTTACATACACTGCCCAAGTATTGGACTTACTTTGTGTGCTCCTGGGTGTTACTTATTGCTGAATTGATGGATTACCTTATTGTTACTGAACTCTGCCTGTCTGACCACTCTGCTGTTTAACCCCTGAATAGCTGGATTGCCTTATTGTTACTGAACTCTGCCTGTCTGACCACTCTGCTGTTTAACCCCTGAATAGCTGGATTCCCTTATTGTTACTGAACTCTGCCTGTCTGACCACTCTGCTGTTTAACCCCTGAATAGCTGGATTGCTTTATTGTTACTGAACTCTGCCTGTCTGACCACTCTGCTGTTTAACCCCTGAATAGCTGGATTGCCTTATTGTTACTGAACTCTGCCTGTCTGACCACTCTGCTGTTTAACCCCTGAATTGCTGGATTGCCTTATTGTTACTGAACTCCGCCTGTCTGACCACTCTGCTGTTTTACCCAGTGATTCCTTGGACTGTCCTGTCTACCATGAGTACTGCTTACCTCATTTCATACATCTCACTTTGTTCTGGGATCTTTCCTTATCCTTCCACTTGACGCCGGGATAAGAAGACTACTGGCCAAGTTTGGTCTGATAGAGAGATATCCCACAAGCATTACATTATACTTGGGCCATGGACCCAAATGAGGTAGCTAGAGCAATCTCTCTTCAGATGCTGGGAACCCACGCCTCCCACCTGCAAAGCCTGGATTCCAAATTGGAAACTATTACTACTATGCTCTCCTCACTTGTTGCAGAGAAAAATGCTGCACCTGTTGCCACACAGTCTGTCCCTGCTGCTAGTACCGCAAAAAAAGTCAGTAGTTAAGAGCTTTCTGGGCTAATGCCGGTTTATAAAGCTCTTAACTACTGTGCTCTAAAGTACACTAACACCCATAAACTACCTATGTACCCCTAAACTGAGGTCCCCCCACATCGCCGCCACTCTATTAAATTTTTTAACCCCTAATCTGCCGCTCCGTACACCGCCGCCAGCTAAATTATCCCTATGTACCCCTAATCTGCTGCTTCTAATACCGCCGACCCCTATATTATATTTATTAACCCCTAATCTGCCCTCCTCAATGTCGCCTCCATCTGCCTACACTTATTAACCCCTAATCTGCCGACCGGACCGCGCCGCTATTATAATAAAGTTATTAACCCCTAATCCGCCTCACTCCCGCCTCAATAACCCTATAATAAATAGTATTAACCCCTAATCTGCCCTCCCTAACATCGCCAGAGTATAAAAAAAATCGCAGACACCTAACTTCAAACATTAACCCCTAATCTGCCGACTGGAGCTCACCGCTATTCTAATAAATGTATTAACCCCTAAAGCTAAGTCTAACCCTAACCCTAACACCCCCCTAAGTTAAATATAATTTTTATCTAACAAAATAAATTAACTCTTATTAAATCAATTATTCCTATTTAAAGCTAAATACTTACCTGTAAAATAAACCCTAATATAGCTACAATATAAATTATAATTATATTATAGCTATTTTAGGATTAATATTTATTTTACAGGCAACTTTCTATTTATTTTAACCAGGTACAATAGCTTTTAAATAGTTAAGAACTATTTAATAGCTAAAATAGTTAAAATAATTACAAAATTACCTGTAAAATAAATCCTAACCTAAGTTACAATTAAACCTAACACTACACTATCAATAAATTAATTAAATACAATACCTACAATTATCTACAATTAAACCTAACACTACACTATCAATAAATTAATTAAATAAAATACCTACAATGATCTACAATTAAACCTAACACTACACTATCAATAAATTAATTAAATAAAATACCTACAAATAAATACAATTAAATAAACTAGCTAAAGTACAAAAAATAAAAAAGAACTAAGTTACAAAAAATAAAAAAATATTTACAAACATTAGAAAAATATTACAACAATTTTAAACTAATTACACCTACTCTAAGCCCCCTAATAAAATAACAAAGCCCCCCAAAATAAAAAAATGCCCTACCCTATTCTAAATTAAAAAAGTTCAAAGCTCTTTTACCTTACCAGCCCTGAAAAGGGCCATTTGCGGGACATGCCCCAAAGAATTCAGCTCTTTTGCCTGTAAAAAAAAACATACAATACCCCCCCCAACATTACAACCCACCACCCACATACCCCTAATCTAACCCAAGCCCCCCTTAAATAAACCTAACACTAAGCCCCTGAAGATCTTCCTACCTTGTCTTCACAATGCCAGGTTCACCGATCGGTCCAGAGTCTTGATCCAAGCCCAAGCGGGGGGCTGAAAAGTGACGTCCATCCTCGGGCTGAAGTCTGGATCCAAGCGGCGGCTGAAGAAATCCATCATCGGGCTGAAGTCGGCAGTCCATCATCGGGATGAAGTCTTCTATCAAGCCGCATCTTCAATCTTCTTTGTTCCAGAGCGGAGCGGAGCCATCTTCTTCCCAGCCGACGCGGATCCAACCTCTTCAAGCGACGCCTACTAGCCGAATGACGGTTCCTTTAAATGACGTCATCCAAGATGGCGTCCCTCGAATTCCGATGGGCTGATAGGATTCTATCAGCCAATCGGAATTAAGGTAGGAAAATTCTGATTGGCTGATGGAATCAGCCAATCAGATTGAGCTCGCATTCTATTGGCTGATCGGAACAGCCAATAGAATGCGAGCTCAAACTGATTGGCTGATTGGATCAGCCAATCGGATTGAACTTGATTCTGATTGGCTGATTCCATCAGCCAATCAGAATTTTCCTACCTTAATTCCGATTGGCTGATAGAATCCTATCAGCCCATCGGAATTCGAGGGACGCCATCTTGGATGACGTCATTTAAAGGAACCGTCATTCGGCTAGTAGGCGTCGCTTGAAGAGGTTGGATCCGCGTCGGCTGGGAAGAAGATGGCTCCGCTCCGCTCCGGAACAAAGAAGATTGAAGATGCGGCTTGATAGAAGACTTCATCCCGATGATGGACTTCCGACTTCTGCCCGATGATGGATTTCTTTAGCCGCTGCTTGGATCCAGACTTCAGCCCGAAGATGGACATCACTCTTCAGCCCCCCGCTTGGGCTTGGATCAAGAATTCGGACCCTCTTCTGGACAGATCGGGACCCGGTGAGGTGAAGACAAGGTAGGGAGATCTTCAGGGGCTTAGTGTTAGGTTTATTTAAGGGGGGTTTGGGTTAGATTAGGGGTATGTGGGTGGTGGGTTGTAATGTTGGGGGGGGTATTGTATGTGTTTTTTTTCCATGCAAAAGAGCTGAATTCTTTGGGGCATGCCCCGCAAAGGGCCCTTTTCAGGGCTGGTAAGGTAAAAGAGCTTTGAACTTTTTTAATTTAGAATAGGGTAGGGCATTTTTTATTTTGGGGGGCTTTGTTATTTTATTAGGGGGCTTAGAGTAGGTGTAATTAGTTTAAAATTGTTGTAATATTTTTCTAATGTTTGTAAATATTTTTTTATTTTTTGTAACTTAGTTCTTTTTTATTTTTTGTACTTTAGTTAGTTTGTTTAATTGTATTTATTTGTAGGTATTTTATTTAATTAATTTATTGATAGTGTAGTGTTAGGTTTAATTGTAGATAATTGTAGGTATTTTATTTAATTAATTTATTGATAGTGTAGTGTTAGGTTTAATTGTAGATAATTGTAGGTATTGTATTTAATTAATTTATTGATAGTGTAGTGTTAGGTTTAATTGTAACTAAGGTTATGATTTATTTTACAGGTAATTTTGTAATTATTTTAACTATTTTAGCTATTAAATAGTTCTTAACTATGTAATAGCTATTGTACCTGGTTAAAATAAATAGAAAGTTGCCTGTAAAATAAATATTAATCCTAAAATAGCTATAATATAATTATAATTTATATTGTAGCTATATTAGGTTTTATTTTACAGGTAAGTATTTAGCTTTAAATAGGAATAATTTATTTAATAAAAGTTAATTTATTTAGTTAGATAAAAATTATATTTAACTTAGGGGGGTGTTAGTGTTAGGGTTAGACTTAGCTTTAGGGGTTAATACATTTATTACAGTAGCGGCGAGATTCGGTCGGCAGATTAGGGGTTAATAATTGAAGTTAGGTTTCGGCGATGTTAGGGAGGGCAGATTAGGGGTTAATACTATTTATTATAGGGTTATTGAGGCGGCAGTGAGGCGGATTAGGGGTTAATAACTTTATTATAGTAGCGGTGCGGTCCGCTCAGCAGATTAGGGGTTAATAAGTGTAGGCAGGTGGAGGCGACGTTGTGGGGGGCAGATTAGGGGTTAATAAATATAATATAGGGGTCGGCGGTGTTAGGGGCAGCAGATTAGGGGTACATAGGGATAATGTAGGTAGCGACGGTTTATGGAGCGGCAGATTAGGGGTTAAAAAAAATATGCAGGTGTCAGTAAAAGCGGGGGCGGCAGAATAGGGGTTAATAAGTATAAGGTTAGGGGTGTTTAGACTCGGGGTACATGTTAGAGTGTTAGGTGCAGACGTAGGAAGTGTTTCCCCATAGAAAACAATGGGGCTGCGTTAGGAGCTGAACGCTGCTTTTTTGCAGGTGTTAGGTTTTTTTTCAGCTCAAACTGCCCCATTGTTTTCTATGGGGATATCGTGCACGAGCACGTTTTTGAAGCTGGCCGCGTCCGTAAGCACCGCTGGTATCTAGAGTTGCAGTAGCGTTAAATTATGCTCTACGCTCCCTTTTTGGAGCCTAACGCACTGAAAACCCAGCCATTCTGTGAACTCTAAATACCAGCGGTATTTAAAAGGTGCGGGGCAAAAAAAAGCACGCGTAGCTAACGCACCCCTTTGGCCGCCAAACTCTAAATCTAGCCGAGAGGTTGCTGTGAGCGTGCGGTGATGACGTCATCGACGCACGTCATTTCCCCTCTCAAGTCTGTTGGATCCTTTGAAGTCCTCCTTGCCGTGAATCAGAGCCTATGTAAGAACCTGCATAAGTTACATACACTGCCCAAGTATAGGACTTACTTTGTGTGCTCTTGGGTGTTACTTTTTGCTGAATTGCTAGATTGCTTAATTGTTACTGAACACTGCCTGTCTGACCACTCTGCTGTTTAACCCCTGAATTGCTGGATTGCCTTATTGTTACTGAACTCTGCCTGTCTGACCACTCTGCCGTTTAACCCCTGATTTGCTGGATTGCCTTATTGTTACTGAACTCTGCCTGTCTGACCACTCTGCTGTTTAACCTCTGAATTGCTGGACTGCATTATTGTTACTGAACTCTGCCTGTCTGACCCCTCTGCCGTTTAACCAATGAATTGCTGGATTGCCTTATTGTTACTGAACTCTGCCTGTCTGACCACTCTGCCGTTTAACCCCTGATTTGCTGGATTGCCTTATTGTTACTGAACTCTGCCTGTCTGCCCCTCTCACTTTGTTCTGGGATATTTCCTTATCCTTCCACTTGACGCCGGAATAAGAAGACTACTGGCCAAGTTTGGTCTGATAGGGAAGTCAAATATCCCACAAGCATTACACTTATGTACTGCAGACCTCTGTCGCAGTCAATGGGTTAAGAGTGACTTGTTTCTTCAGACAAGCTTCTCACAAGGCAGTTTTTCAGTGAGCCATTAAATTTGTCATTTGCCTCTGTGTAAAAATAGTGCTCTATTTTACTTATTAGAAAAGCAAACACCTGCATGTGCTTTAACTAATCACACTCACAGGAGGTGTTAGACCCTCTCTCCTGTGAGATCAGAGCAGTCTCTTTGGCTTTACACACAGAGACAGTAGCATCTCTGATGCTAGGCCCGAGAAATAAGAGCTTCCTTTATAGTGAAACAAAAGGGTCATTCTGTCCTCTATGCTCTGAATCAGCCTGTAGGGCTGTGGGATACAGAATTACTCCAGTGTTTCACCAGAATTTCATCCAAGCAACATTCCACAACATGACACGTTATTCCCCTCAAATCTGTATCAGGCTCAGTTTCTGTGAGATATTAACTCTTTTTTTTATCTTTAAATATCATATTAATCATACAGGAAGCGTAAACGAGCAGCCAGCACGGTATTACATGCTTCATAAGACACTCCTGGCGCACATCCCAGTTATATATAAAACACTGGATCTTGGATGCATTTAGTTCATTTTTGGCATTATGGAGATGTCACTACATTTCACTTTTAATAATAATGCAGAGGACATGAATCTTTTACTAAACTGTGTGGGTCTTGCAATAAAAATAAGATCTGTATATATTTTTTCACAAATTGCTTTCACTAATTAGTTTCTCAGTGCAAATTACATCTAATATTATGAATAAAAATAAAGGGGCACATTTAGACATTGCATGCCCCTAGGCATAGGTAATGCCCAGAGGCACGCCGACTTGAAGGTGTATTTCTATGGCATCATAGCTTAAATTCCTTTATTCTATCCAAAAGAGAATGTTTCAAAATGTATCACAAGTTGTTTTAATGGATGCTCCTGTGCTGAATAAATCAACATTTTTTTCTGTAGGAGTTGTCCCAGTCAGCCAATAAGCAGTAGAGTCTCAGGACTCTGTAGTACATATAAAACTTCCTGCTAGTGTTTCCTTACATTTAAACAGCTTTTACTTAAGCCTTGTTATTATAAATATTAAATATTAAACAATTTAAATTAAAAGTTACACAAAACACACACACACGCATATATCTATCTATCTATCTATCTATCTATCTATATATACACTAGTCATAAAGCCCGTGCACACGGGCCATTTTTTGTAGTACAGCGGTCCCACCCCTTGCTCTCTCTCTTCACCCTCTCTTTTGCTCTCTCTCCTCCTCTCTTTTGCGTTCTCTCTCTCTCTCCCCTCTCTTTTGCTCTCTCTCCCCCTTTCTTTTGCTCTCTCTCCCCCTTTCTTTTGCTCTTTCTCTCTCTCCCTCTCTTTTGCTCTCTCCCCCTCTCTTTTGCTCTCTCTCCCCCTTCTTTTGCTTTCTATCTCCCACCTCTTTTGCTTTCTCTCTCCCACCTATTTTGCTCTCTCTCCCCCCTCTTTTTCTCTCTCTCCCCTCTCTTTTTTGCTCTCTCTCCCCCTCTCTTTTGCTCTCTCCCCCCTTCTCTTTTGTTCTCCTCTCTCTCCTTTCCTCTCTCTCCCCCTTCTCTTTTGCTCTCTCTCCCTCTCTCCTTTGCTCTCTCTCCCCCTCTCCTTTGCTCTCTCTCCCTCCTATTTTGCTCTCCCTCCCCCCTCTCCTTTGCTCTCTCTCCCCCCTCTCCTTTGCTCTCTCTCCCCCCTCTCCTTTGCTCTCCCTCTCCCTCTCTTTTGCTCTCTTTCTCTCTCCCCTTTCTTTTGCTCTCTCTCCCCTCTCTCTTTTGCTCTCTCCCCCTCTCTTTTGCTCTCTCCCCCTCTCTTTTGCTCTCTCTCCCCCCTCTTTTGCTTTCTCTCTCCCACCTCTTTTGCTTTCTCTCTCCCACCTATTTTGCTCTCTCTCCCCTCTCTTTTTTGCTCTCTCTCCCCTCTCTTTTTTGCTCTCTCTCCCCCTCTCTTTTGCTCTCTCCCCCCTTCTCTTTTGTTCTCCACTCTCTCCTTTCCTCTCTCTCCCCCTTCTCTTTTGCTCTCTCTCCCTCTCTCCTTTGCTCTTGCTCACCCTCTCCTTTGCTCTCTCTCCCTCCTCTTTTGCTCTTATTCCCCCCTCTCCTTTGCTCTCTCTCCCCCTCTCCTTTGCTCTCTCTCCCCCCTCTCCTTTGCTCTCCCTCTCCCTCTATTTTGCTCTCTTTCTCTCTCCCCCTTTCTTTTGCTCTCTCTCCCCTCTCTATTTTGCTATCTCTCCCCCTCTCTTTTGCTCTCTCTCCCCTCTCATTTGCTCTCTCTCCCCCGCTCATTTGCTTTCTCCCATCTCTTTTGCTCTCTCTACCCCCTCTCATTTGCTCTCTTCCCCCCTCTCATTTGCTCTCTCTCCCCTTTCTTTTGTTTTCTCTCCCCTCTCTTTAACTCTCTCTCCCCTCTCTTTTGCTCTCTCTCCCCTCTCTTTTGCTCTTGCTCCCCTCTCTTTTGCTCTCTCTCCCCTCTCTTTTGCTTTCTCTCCCCTCTCTTTAACTCTCTCTCCCCCTCTCTTTAACTCTCTCTCCCCCCTCTCTTTTGTTCTCTTTCTCTCTCCCCCTCTGTTTAGCTCTCTCTCCCCCTTCTATTTTGCCCCCTCTCTTTTGCTCTCTCTATCTCTTCCCACTCTTTGTCGCTCTCAGGCCACGCCCACTCCCGGACCGGCCACGCCCGACCATGCCCCCATCACGGCACTCCCGTCGGTCACGCCCCTTGTCTTGTCCATTCCGTCCACCCACAACCACGCCCCCCGCAATGGCCAATCTGATCTGAAGTTGATCCTAAAGGCCAGGTATGGTTGTCCTCGCGCAGTCTCTACTGCGCATGACTGCATCTCACAAACATACCTGGCCTTTTATTATATAGGATATATATAATATAGTCCACAAACAAAGGCACTCAGTGGGTTTAGGAATCACTTAAATCCTTTAATGTGATGTTTTGGGGTGTTCATCCCTTTTCTCAGACAAGGAAAGGGTGAATGCCCTGAAACATCACATTAAAGGATTTGAGTGATTCCTAAACCCACTGAGGGCATTTGTTTGTGGACTATAAAGTGTATATTGCACCCTGGTATTGAGACTTAGCAGTTTGTGAGAGTGCAGTTCATATTGGATTTATATATATATATATATATATATATATATATATATATATATATGTGTGTGTGTGTATATATTTATATATATATATATATATATTCACTAGAAAGAGTTAGTTAAGTGCACTTAACTTTAGGAAGCGCACTATATAGGGATGAGTAACAACTCTCACTTGCAAACTTAGCCCAATTCAAATATGAGGATAAACCGTCTATTGGATAAATCAGCATAGAGTTCAAATGCATGCACACTCCTGCCCCGGACTCTTCAAACAAACCAACAGCAAAATAAAGTGATCCATGTGAGACTTGACTATGTCAAAATACAGCCGCTGGCTATACTCACTGCATTTTATGCGATGCTGCGTTGTTATTGTCCCTCCGGCTCCGTGTGTTGCAAACTTGTCCCCGATGCTCCTCCACTGGTCTGAAGTTGTCTGTGACGAGTCGTGTTTAGTGTGTCTCTCTACACACGCTGTGAGCGTCCGATGACGCAAATGCTGCCGGTCACGTGGTATGCGGTGGCCAATCGGATTATCCCTTATCCTGTCATCAGGTAAGAACGTGAAGACGTGGTTGGGGCTAAGTAAGCAGGTAAATGCAAATACTGCCTGCTAAGAGAGAGGCTTCCGAGCCTAAGGACCCCAGATGCTGGCAAAACAGTAGCAAATGTAGAAAAGAAAATCCAGGGTCAAATATAAAATTACAAACTTTATTGTAATCCACTTGCGGATAAAAAAAACCCATGGGGGTCAGAAACGTAGCGACACTCAGTACTTGTTGCTTCCAGCTGATGTGTTTCGGTGTGATACCGTAATCATAGCTGATGGAATGCACAAGTGCTGCTTCATTTAAAAGCAGAGGAACATCCTGATTGGTTAATAACATAAACAAACCTACGTGTGAGTGGGCAAACTAATAGTTGATTAATGCATTAACCATTAACATACCTGGTGCATCAAATCATGCGATACAACTATGTAAGAATAGGACATATGTTTAAAGCATAAAGCTTGAACCTAATCTAAGATTATACCTGCAATTTCAAGACACACATTGTCTACAATTGTCTCATTATAAATGACTTAATCTAAAAATATAAGCAGGTATCTCAAATCCCATTCTTTTAACTAAAGGATAAGTGAGAACAAAGTGTTATTGAGTGTAACGCTCAACAATATTATAGCGGAATAGCGCTTTGTGTAAATTATGTTAAAGAACAGAATATGTTGTGGAGGTATCCTAAGCTAATCTGAAGCTAATCAGGATAGTAAATAGTTTTATACATATTCTTCTTGATATATAAGCTGTATGCAACACACATAAGTACAATCGACCATCATGGGATACAGTAAAAATTAGTGTGTAAAGCTAACAGATTAGATCAAAAGTAATAACATAATACACTTGTAAGATTGCGCTACATTATTATAAAAGGAACAGCACAAGCAGACAGGTAGCAAGACTAAGTATGTAATTTGCAAAATGAATAGTGCATAACCCCTTGAAATACTTTGCAAACTGCTATTGCCAGTAATTGATCAGATCGTATTCTGAATTAAGACCCTTGGGGACACGGGTCTGTAACTTAAAAATCCAGAACATCTCTCTTTTACCTAAGATCTGAGCTCTGTCACCTCCTCGCAAGGGAGTAGTGACCCTTTCAATGGCCTGCCACCTGAGTGTGGCACTACTCTTATTATGCACAAATTTAAAATGTTTGACTAGTGGGGTACTAGCTTCACCAATTTTGATGATAGAAAGGTGATTGCGAATTCTGGTATTTACCTCAGTGCTAGTGAGCCCCACATATTGTAAATGACATTCAATGCATGTAAGTAAGTAGATAACATAGGAAGATGTACAGTTGAGGCAGGCATTGATTTTAAACACTTCGCCTGTGATAGTCGAATGAAACTCATCCGAAACTATGGTAGAATAACATGGTTTACACCTGGATTTGCCGCATCTGTACATCCCCCTATGTTTCAACCATGATCCTTTTGGTTTCTCAGAGCAAGGAGGTAACTCTGAAGGTGAGAGGATATTCCCTAAGGTCTTACTCCTTCTGAAAGAACAGCGTAAGCCCTTCTCAACTGTACTCACAAGCTTATCGTCAGCTGTTAACATTTTAAAGTATTTATTGACTATACTGCAAATGTCTCTGTATTAAAGGGACAGTACACTGTAAAATTGTTTTTCCATAAATGTATTTTAAATGACTTGTTATATCAACTGCAGAGTATAAAATATTTGAGAAATTGCATTTTTGGGTTTATTTGTGTATCTGAAGTAGCTGGTTTTGTGCTTTGAAACCACAGCCTATTACAATGGGTTGAGCTTCAGGTAATCAGATCTCATTATGTTATCACTTTCATGTACACAGACTTGCTTCCTTATCTTATATTTGTCTGGAACACCAAAGCTCAATACATAGAGAGAACAATGGAAAATTATCATTTTATTACTTAACTATCATGCCCCCACTGAGGGTGTAATCTCTTCTGCTGGCTGTGTTTACTTAGGCTTGTCAATAGCATATACGCCAGTATCAAAACTTTCAGTATAGGTTGGGAAACCACAAGCTTAATCAGCTATTTCAAATGCTGAAATATGAGTAAAGGAGCTACTTGCAACCAATTTAATACACTCTAGCAGGTAAAAAGGATCATTGGGAATAATTTAAAGGGGAGAAAGTTTTTGGGTGAACTGTCCCTTTAAGTGCTATAGTCTGTGACGGAGGTAACCTTATCGTCTGTCCTTGAGGCCTGTGCCTTATTGGAAGTTTTAGAGAAGTGTCTTCCTGTCTATTTTGTCAACTTGTGCATGTGCCTGTTTGATGACATGTTTGGGGTATCCCCTCTCTCCGAGCCTCTTTTCAAGATCTTTTCTCTGCTCTTGAAATAGTGACTCTTCAGTACAATTCCGTTTGAGCCTAATCATTTCCCCTTTAGCTACTGCTAATGGTACATGCTTGGGATGCCAACTCCTAGCATGGAGCAGGGTATTTCTTGTGATTGGTATGTACTGCTGTAAATCTTGCCTGACCTATCAGCTTTAAGTGTGAGATCCAAAAAATTAATCTATGTTTGATTTTGTTCAAATGTAAATTTGAGGCCTACATCGTTGTCATTAAGTCTATTGACGAAATCAATAAGGTCTAAGGGCGATCCACACCACACAAAAAGGAGATCGTCGATATACCGCCTGAAAAAGGCTATCCGATCCCTGTAGGGATTCAATTCTCCAAAGATGTGGGACATCTCCCACCAACCCATAAAGAGGTTGGCATATGAGGGTGCAAATTTGGCCCCCATAGCTGTCCCACATCTTTGGAGATAAAACGATTCCCCGAAGCGAAAATAATTGTGTGTAAGCATGAAATGAGTGGCCCTTAATATGTATTCAATGAAGGACCTCTTCCCACTCTTTGTCGCTCTCAGGCCACGCCCACTCCTGGACCGGCCACGCCCGACCATGCCCCCATCACGGCACTCCTGTCGGTCACGCCCCTTGTCTTGCCCATTCCGTCCACCCACAACCACGCCCCCCGCAATGGCCAATCTGATCTGAAGTTGATCCTAAAGGCCAGGTATGGTTGTCCTCGCGCAGTCTCTACTACGCATGACTGCATCTCACAAACATACCTGGCCTTTTATTATATAGGATATATATATATATATATATATAATATAGTCCACAAACAAAGGCACTCAGTGGGTTTAGGAATCACTTAAATCCTTTAATGTGATGTTTCGGGGTGTTCATCCCTTTTCTCAGACAAGGAAAGGGTGAATGCCCTGAAACATCACATTAAAGGATTTTGAGTGATTCCTAAACCCACTGAGTGCATTTCTTTGTGGACTATAAAGTGTATATTGCACCCTGGTATTGAGACTTAGCAGTTTGTGAGAGTGCAGTTCATATTGGATTTATATATATATATATATATATATATATATATATATATATATATATATATATATATATATATGTGTGTGTGTGTGTGTATATAATATATATATATATATATATATATATATATATAAGTGGAAGAAAGAGAACGAGCAATCCAGGGCAAATTAAAAACAGTTCCTTTATTCACAAACTTTTAAAAGGTTCCAGGAGGGTCCATAGTCATGTTAGTAAGGCAGCACAGGCAAACTGAAGGCTAACATGTTTCGGCTAGACAGCCGTAATCATAGCTAATTCAGTATACCTGTGGTGCCTATTTAAAAACAAACTTAGAGGATAATTAGCTAACAAATTCAACCAATGCCTATGTAGCCTTACAGACAATTCTAGGATTAACCCTTCATAGTCATTATTTCCAATGTCATTGTGTCATATTAAACATAGAGGACCGATACAGTTCATGATATTCAATTTGACAGAGTTAACATAAAAGAAATACACAAAAATACAAAAATACAAAAGTCCACCAGGATAAAGACCATATTTATATATATATCTCAAACCGGTTTAAAGTGGTGTCTATTTAAAACAACTGTAATATATATATCACAAACACGGTTGGAGTGGTATCTGTATATGTGAAATAGTTGTATCGCTAGTATATTGATATTAATATAGATATTAATTTAGATGTTATATTAATATATTAAATTTTAAACTTTAAACTGGTGCACGCTGCTGACAGAAGGCATCACTAAATACTAGTCAAATTTAGAAAAATATACCTAAAAAAAAAAGAAACACAATTAATGTGATTCAAATATAAAAATCTGAAAAGAGAAAATTTAAACTCAAATTTGAGTCTGATAATGCAAATAAGCAAATTTAGAAGGGGAAGTAAGGTCATATATACTAAGACCTGGAGTGATGATATAAAAATGGGAATGGAGTACTCAGCTCACAATTAATAAAAGTACTTCCCCTTCAGTCAGAATCTCTTGTATTTAATGATGAAAAATATATATATACAGTATTATACATAGTTACTGGATTATTTGTAATAAATACATTATGATACGTTTTAACATTAAAACATATTGTTTTCCATAAAGGAATTCAGCCTCATTAAGCTTAAAAAGTCCATGTAACCTAATCACTGTTAACAGCGTACACTAATAACAGATAAACTAGCAAAGCTACAGACCACAAACTTATTATACCTGGTACTGACTATTTATTAAATGGAGGGAGTATTCGTGTTAATGTCCTGGCCTTTGGTATCCAACTCAGAGTAAAAGATAAATATAACCATGCCAAGAAAAATAACAACTTGTATGGATTATT
Source organism: Bombina bombina (assembly GCF_027579735.1). NCBI lineage: Eukaryota > Metazoa > Chordata > Amphibia > Anura > Bombinatoridae > Bombina > Bombina bombina. Next base: position 26,916,012 of record NC_069506.1, on the reverse strand, counting down.
TCCAATAGTTGATTAAATCGTACTCTGAGTTGAGTCCCTTGGCTACCCTAGTTTGTAACTTAAAGACCCAAAACATTTCACGTTTGCCAAGAATTTCGTCCCTGTCACCTCCCCTAAGGGGGGACTTGATCCATTTGATGGCTTGCCATCTAAAGGTATCATTTCTTTTATGGTGTACATACCTAAAATGTTTTACAAGGGGAGTCGTGGCCTCACCCAATTTAATGGTGGATAGGTGGTTACGTATTCTGGTATTGACCTCAGTTTTCGTGAGGCCTACATATTGTAGGTGGCATTCAACACATGTAATGAGATAAATAACATAGGAGGATGTACAGTTGAGGCAGGACAGTATTTTGAATTCTTCTCCTGTGACTTGTGACCGGAAAGTGTCTGAAAAGATACAAAATTCACACGGTCTACACCTGGACCTGCCACACCTGTACATCCCCCTATGTGTAAGCCAAGCACTCGGACGTTCTCTGGTCACTGGCAGAATTTCAGAGGGGGCAACACAGTTGCCTATTGTCTTGCTGCGTCTGTAAGAGCAGCGCAACCCTCCCTCAACATTACTGGATTGCTCGTTCTCTTTCTTCCACTTATCTACATTGCCTGAATATCCAGGGGCAAAGAGAGCTTGGTCACTTACTTGTCTAGAAGCGGTGACGGGACTGTCTACGTGTATTACGGCTATCGTGGGGTTGATTGGAGACGCCCCCCTCCCTTTACTTCCGTTGAACGGACGCACACAGCGGAGCATTGGAGTGAGTCTTTTGGAGGTACGTGGAAGTGGAGCCTGGCTCAGAAACACTACGGAGCGGTAAGGAACGTACAGCCATAGGCTGTTGGAGCACCAGTTGCTCGCACTTACTTTGCTTTTCCTACCGTGCATGTGTTATGTGACTTCCTACACTCTGGATAACATAGTTACTGCTGAATACCTCTGTATACTCTTTGTTTGCTGGGAGTGACTGCCATCTACAATGCATTTGCAGGGTTTGACCGTGTTAAATATACAACTTTAAAGTTTGCCATCGTTTACATCACTAGTCACCGCTTCTTGTAAAAAACACTGAGCAGCATACTCTGCTTAATTTTGATCTATAAGTTTGACAAGCAAGAACATTTATGTATATTGTACCAACCCATTAGCTCAGTGAATTCCTCTTACTGTGATTGCTTATATATATATATATATATATATATATATATATATATATATATATTACAAAGTCACAGCAGTAAATGCCATTTACTATGTTTAGGGGACAAACACTCCCCTTCTTCAGGATATTATATATATATATATATATATATATATATACACACACTCACCGGCTAGTTTATTAGCTACACCTGCTCAATTGCTTGGTAATTCAAATTGCTAATCAGCCAATCACATGACAGCAATTCAATGCATTTAGGCATCTAGACATGGTGAAGACAACTTACTGAAGTTCAAACCGAGCATCAGAATGGGGAAGAAAGGGGATTTAAGTGACTTTGAATGTGGCATGG